>NC_135423.1:8205000-8505000 GCF_051991245.1 Festucalex cinctus | reverse complement strand
ATGCAGAGATTTGCTACTTAAGGTTCACGTTTCCTCACACGCACCAGGGGAACGTGAGGGACTGAACTCGCAGGTACTCCAGAACATCGCTGGCGTGGGGTCGAAGGTTCTTGACGATGCCGAATTTTTCCCCAGTAGAAGCGAAGATGGAGGACAGCAAAGGCAGTGTTTCTGAACAGGCAGATTGGATGAAATAAGCTGAATGTTTGTGGGTATTCTGTTAGTAGCCAAGATTAAGGTTGATGATGTTCAATATAACATTGAAATTGAGCTGAACTGGACTTTAGTCTCTCTGTCTAGGAAAAGTCATCACATTTTAAGGCAAAAAAAAAAAATGAAATTTGGGGTACTTTTATTTCTGTTAAAGGTCAAAACAAATCAACTCGGTTGCCACACAAAGCCATTCATACATCAATAGTAGGTTTGTGTTTGACTGAACAGGCCCAGATTCCACATTGAAGTACATTTGTGAGTGAATTGAGACTAAACCGTCATTATTTTTAGTATACACATTTTTGACTCACTCTCTCTCTCTTTTTTTTTCAGTAAACACAGCTTACCTTGCTCCACCGGGCATTTTTTCCATGTGTGGTCTTGTGTGAATTGCAGTATTCTCGCACTCCAAGCGAAGCAGACGTAATGCTGCTTGGTGGGCCTATTATACTTGGACCGTGGCTGTAAAGTTGCAACGTGTTGCGATGCGATCACCCACTCGCCACTGTCCACGTTCCTGTACCTGACGGATGCTCCCAGGATGCAGCTCAACACCCATCGGGATTGAGGAACGATCCCGTCCGGTCTGTAAACCAACCAATCGGGCAGGCTCACCTTCAGAGTCCTTTTCCTGGGTTTTCCTGGCATGCAATGCCATCGTCTTAGCAGCGATGTGGAACTCTCGCCGATGTCGAAAGTCACTGTAATGTCTAGTTGTACTGTGGCTGGTCCGTCACAAGAATAGAAAACCTCCAAAGGATGATGTGGAACAGGCTCCTGGAGGGGATTCAGGATTCTCACTGAGTCCAAAGCAAAGACCACCTAAGAAAAATGACACATTTGAGTTTCCTTTTTTTCCCCAGACTACAAAAAAATAAAAAATAAGAAACTTGCTCATACCTGCATGCTGAGCCACAGCTCGCAGATATACGTGTACTGCAAATCCATGTTGCTATTCAAGATAGTTGAGCTGCACTGGTTAGAAAAAAAAAAAAAAAAGAAGTCAAGCACAAAGCATTCAAACCCGGACCTAATCCGGCTCCACCTGATTGCCAAAGTCAATATTGAATAGCTCACTGTTCATTGCAGCCAATGACTGACTGGTCATAGTCAGGGAGGGGCTTTGAGAATTAGGTGACAAGCAACGGTTATGGTACCCTCGTGACATAAAGACTCTAAATTCCCATGTGATGTCTTGTTATTGATGCTTCTTTTGCAATACTAGTGCAGCTAAGACATATAGAGACATGTTCCTCATATGTTTTTACATACTTTACCAATAAAAGTGATTCTGATTCTAAAATATAACTTTATGGTACCTATAGTGTACCCGGTGGTGGAAAAGCAACGTATAAATACTTTACTGTACTATAAGCTGCTGTTTTACTTTTACTCAGATACTTTTACATAAATACTGAATGAGTACTTGCACCACCTATGTCGTGTCCACCAGGGGGAGCTCTAGACTAGCTAGCAACAGGGAAGCACGCCAGCTTCACCACCACCGATTTAAGAATGCTAGCTCGCTAATGGCAAACAATTTTTCCTATTTTTTTTTTTCTTATTCACCTAACCTCGCCTCCAGTTGCTGTAAATAAGCTACCGCATTAACAAACATATGTGATTCAGTAATGTTTCGATGGGAGCAGCATTGCGACAGAGAGCGGCAAATGAAGGATGTTATGCTAAATGCTAAGCTAACTAGCTTCGAAGAGGGAAAACAAATCCTAACTAGGTTAACAAAATTAAGCCGTTCAATATCACACATTTCCCGATATATTTAACAGCAGTCGGACGCTAGACGAGCGCTTTAGGCCGAGCTTGAGGAACAAGAGGAGGTCCAGAAGCAGCTGGACGGCCTCCTGGCCAGAATCAAAAAGGAGAATTGTAGCCATCAGGAAAATTTCCAACCAGTGGTGGCATCTGTAAAGAAACTGCAGCAAATCATTGTGGATGTTTGCAACAAGGTACCAAATCATCACTAAACTAAATGTATACTTTAGTTTATTACATCGAGACTCTTGCACCCCTGATGGAGATTTGAGATTTTCACCTTTTGTCTTATGTCTTTGTACATCAGAAATAACCAATTACTGTTTCCTAAAAGCACTCAAATTTAATAATAATAAAAACAAAAGACGTTGGCACGTTTGGAAAAAAAGAACAGCTTTGAAAACGTTTTTTAATCTGCACACAAGTTTTTCTTCAAAGATAAAGATCATTACAGTCTTGCTGCCATTCTAATGAGCCTTTGATAAAGTAAGGAATAAAAAGTACGTGTATCCAAATGTAGCTAGTAATCATCAACAGAAAACAAACGGGGCCTGATTGCTCATTTAAAATAGTTTATTGCTTTCATGCAAGAGTGCCATAAAAGACCATCACAGAAGATGCAAAAAGTTTTCTTTGTACAAATATACGGTTTGGATTTCATAAATAGAAGCTCAAAAGTTGAAAGGTAAGAAGTTACGACATGGCTGCGGGGGCGTCGAAGCACTTTAACATGCATCAACAAAAACATTCAGAATTTCATGTACAGTACAGCTGTCGTGCAAAAGACGTACCAATTTTGCAAAAAAAAAAAAAAGTCGCCGTTTGTAAAATCTTCAAAACCACATCTTGAGTTTGGCGTACTGTCTTATTTTGGTTTGTTTGGTGGATGAGAAGCTGAAAGTACATATGCATAGTCCTGTGAGGCCCCCTGACAAATGTAAACATACAAGACAAAGATTTGTTGCTGGTGGATCACCCTTCGACGTAACAAAATGGGGTCCAGCCAACAGGGATTTGGCACTTTGATGTGGAATCCTTGGTCTTTTCTTTTGCTTCACTATTTGGGTGGATTCTGGATTGGTTACCAAATTGATTATTTTTTTTGTAGCCCTTTTCCAGCACCCAATAAACAAAAATGGCCTACACACTGCTTAAATAAAAAAAAAGAAAGAAAGAAATTAAAGCTGGACGCCACACTAAATGGGCCCTGCACCCCCTTTTCCATGTCGATTCTTCAAAATAATTGCTCCGCCCACATCAAAAGGCATCGAGAAAATAACTGAAATTTATCATCGTTGCTGTCAAACACCTCTTCCTAGGAGGAATCTTCCAAACATTCCCAGGATTCTACAAAAAAGTGATCCATTGGTCATTAAGAGTCCAAAATAAAGCAACTCCAAAAAGGCTTTCAGTTGGAAGTGTACTATAATGTGATCCAGTTAAGGAAGTAAATGGAGATTTAAAAAAAAAAAAAAAAAAGTTCCTCTGTATGAAGGAATCGAACATTATCACAATTTTTGGTAACATTTTTTTTTTTTCTCCTGATGACACAAGACGTCCATTCAAATAAATAATGAAAACAAGAGCTTTGCACACAAAATAAGGAGACGCTGTTTTAACACCGCAAGGCCATTTAGTCTGTTTGACAGGGCCATACAAATAAAAAGGAAAACTCAAACTTGACCAAATGAGCCCTTTTGAGTCGTCGATGAGTTGCCGTTTTGTCAGCATTCAAATGAAAGACATGCACCGAAAAACAAACAAACAAACATTTGTTTCCCTTAGAGACTGGCATCGTATAAATAATTCTCGTCGACAAATCCCCACACCCGGCATGCGCACCCACACGCACGCATTACTCACGGAAAGTTAGCAATATGATGCTTTCGGATGAAATTTCAAGATGAAGCTGTAAATGCACAATTAAAGTTCATGGTGGAATTTCAGCCAAAAGTCAAGACGGCTAACTTCTTGTGAGTATTGTAAGTTGCTTGCTCCTACGGTCCAAAAGGCTGGAAACCTCACAAAAATGTTGAGTGGAAACATTGACAGTGCAGGACAACTGAAAGAACCCTCCAAGAAAAAAAAAAAAAAAAAACGAAAGTAGGCCTCATTTCTTCTGCTTCTTGAAGATCTTGAAGGTGTGTTTCTTGCGGCCGGCCGTGGAATCCGTGTCCTCGCCCGTGGAGCCGCTGTCCTCCTCCAGCGGGCTCTTCTTGGCCGACAGCTGCGGGATGCGGGTGCCGGCCTTGGCGCCCGCCGCCCAGGTGGGCGAGGGGGTCTCCGGCTCGGTGGAGCTGAGGGAGCGGGTGGATTCGGCGGGGCTGTGGGCCTCCGCCGCCTCCTGCTGCGCCCTCTTCATGAGGATGGGGCTGTCGGGCAGGCGCTCGGCGGCCTCGTGGATTCGGCTGCCGCCGTTGGGCAGGCCGTGCAGCAGGGAGGTGGGCTTCATCAGGAGGCCTTTGGAGCCCAACGCCGACAGACGGTCGCCCACTTGCGACAGGGACAGCGATGAGTCAGAGTCCGAGCGATTCAGGTCCCTGCGTGAGAAGCCCAAGATTAGACCTCAACAGGGTCAAAACCCCTCAAACGTCATTGAAACACTGCAACGCCACACGGGTTAGTTTTAGGGCGAGGAGGAAGACTGACGTTGGACAAAGAGAAATGTAAAGTGAAACATATGCAAAATAGAGCCAAATTAAGCAAGACTTTAGTCACTTGAGTACAGTGGAACCTCCGCTAAATGGTTTGACAGTATTTGGCCAATATACGTATTCGAAAAGTAGCATCACTGGAAGTGATTTTTATTTGTATGAATTATTAGAATATTTTTTTATTGATTTATTGTAAATATTGCATTACAATAAAAAGTTATTCATAAATATATTAGTAAAACGTAACAAAAACATACACTACCCAAATAATTATAATTTGATTAATTATTAATAGGGGCGTCAAAATTAGTGCGTTCATGTTGAACTAAAGTTCATTTAACGCCCTTACCGGGAAAGCCTGTACTGGGGGAATTCCATTCGCAACGCAGCAGACACGCCCATGTCAAAATTGAGCAGTAATACATTTAATAATAATCCGTATATTTGTGGAGACTGGGGTTAAGCTGTATTTTACAATTTTACAAATGTGCAGAATTTCACGTTACATCATATTAAAGCTTAGATGGCTCTTAATATGAACACAAAAATGCACTGAGCTGTCACCATCTTGCAAATGCAATTATTCCACCTTGTGGCAGAAAATGATCTTAAGACTAATCAATATCACTCTTTTCTTTACCTTTTTAAACTCAATTTGATGAATTATGAAATTACTGTATCAATGACTAAAATATGCATTTCTATGAATTTAAAATTGTTTCCACTTTTATGTTGAGTATGAAAACTTAGAAAAAATATTTTATTGTACATTTAGAACAGATATAAAATGTGCGATTGATCCTGAGTTAACGATTGAAGTCATGCGATTAATTAATCCCCTATTTATAAATAATACATTTAAAATGAGTGTGAAGTATTTTGTTATTAGAAAACTTAACATCTTGAATTTATCCAATGAACTTTTTTTCTGTAAATATAAAAACCTGGCCCATGGGTCAGTTTTAAACATTTGTCACAATTCTGGGGCCATTTTGTTTCAACTGCAGGCTTTGTGGTGCTGGAAAAAGTTCAAATGGTTCAATGTTGGGCTTAGTTGGACATGGGAGGCGCCATTGCATGGGTTAAAAAATGACTGTGAGCGCAGGTGGTTAGCGTCCACACGCGCATGCCACGCGGCGAGAGATACCCGAAACTGTCGCGACGCGCCGAGTGCGCCTCGGAGACGTCAGAGAAGGCGACGTCAGGAATCGGGTCCATGGGCTGGAAGGAAGGGTGATAAACGTGGGAGGCATGAGGAGCGAGAGAGGAGGAGGAGGAGGAATTCGGATTGGCGCCCGAGCTACAGATGATGGCGGGGTGGGACACGGCAGAGGACAGCGGGGGCAGAGACAGACTCTCGAGGTGGCCGAAAGACTGGCTACGGGACTCTCGGAAGGCGGGCCGAGGCCGGGGACCCGGGTGCGAGGCTCCCTCCCCCTGCTGACCCTCCGGCGGGGAACCCTCTACCAACCTCTGCGAGCTCAAAGCCAGGTGGGGGTCAATGTGGCGCTGGCGCAGGGACATCATGCTGGGAGCTGTGGGCACAAAGCGACAACGATGTTATCCACCACTGGGAAAACGGGAACGCGCTGGTTCACAATCAGTGGAAAGAGACCAAAAACTGACTGGGATTTTTTTTTCTTTTTTTTTTTTAAAACAGACTCCAGATTTGCTATTTAGGAGGGGAAAAACCCACAAAATGGAAAAAAAATGGCCTTGGCCACCAGGAGGCAGTATAATATTTACAGTATGAAGTAGACCAGGGGTGGCAAACTGCGGTCCTCGAGGGCCGGTGTCCTGCAGGTTTTGTAGATTTCCCTACTCGAAGTGCAGCTGATTCCAATTAACAGGCTCGTTATCAGGTTTCTGCAGAGCTTGCTGATGAGCTGATCATGAATCAGCTGTGTTGAAGAAGGGAAATATCCAAAACCAGCAGGACTGCGGCCCTCAAGGACCGGATCTCGCCACCCCTGAAGTAGACTGTGTCTTCTGAGTAATTGTTATTGACACTTGATAGTTCTATTTGTGAAAGGATGACTTGATTTAACATGACTATATTGCTTTTTTATGGTTGAGAAGGGGAAAAAAAAAAAGTTAGCAATTTGTCTTGACCGCCCTCAAACACTGACAACATAAACAGGGAGTCCTCCATAAAATCCCAACATTTGTGGTGTCTTTCCTACATTTGTAAGAAAGGGAATCAAGGAATCAGGTGCTGCTACAGTGAACCCCGCCCCATGTATGATTCATTCAAAATCAGATTTTAATTGCCCCCCCCCCACCCCCCCCTCCACTCCTATAAAGAAGCTGGCCCAATGCATTTTGATCTATGAGAGATGGTGATGGCCTGACAAAATAAGACAACGCTCAACATAGGTGCTTTGAACCAAGTTGTCAAGATATGGTGCCAAAGCACTACTTGTACATTAGACACGGCTTTGGCCCAAGAATTAAAACAGCAAGGTAAGGATAGCGTCCCATAAAGCGCATGCAAACACGTGCAAACATGAGGGGGTTCACTGTATTTCAATATGTAACATTTAGGTGATAGCAACACCATGATTTGAGCCTGTCAAAGCTGCAATTTTTTCGCCTTTTGGATGGTCAGATGATAAACGCAACAATTTCCCACCTTCGGAGGTAAGAATATGAGAGAAAGCTTCTGATTTTTCAGTATGGAATATAGACATAACATATTGTTACGCCAATATTTGTCGAAATAAAACACACAGTAAATTTGTCCATCAAGTTGAAGCTGGTCCAAAGTTTCATTAAAGGTGAAAAACAGCCGGCAGGCATTTCATTCTATGTGTATCGTTTACATAAAAAACTGACATGAGAAAGGCGGTAAAATGGCTGCTTATGGAGGCGGCATAAAGAATGTTATGAGAAGCAAAGGGGTGTGCTAGTTGGTGACAAGGTTAAAAGCAGGGTGACGAGGGTGTCTACTGATAAGAGGGGGAAAAAAAAAAAGGCAGTGATTTGTTGGGCTGGGTCGGAGGTGGCTTTGATTGAGGGTGGGGTGGGGGAGGGGGCGCGTTCGGGTCAATCAAGAAATAGCCAACCAAGATTTTTCCACATGGGCTGACAATCCGAGCCGCCGGACCACAGGTCACTGGCTCGCCGCTCCAAAAGACGAGCGCCGTCTGCGGTTGGCAAAAGGTGACGGCGGTGGCGAGCGGGAAGAGGGTGGCGGTGATGCGGGCGTGAAGAGAAGGCAGTGAGATAGGAAGTGCAATTAATGCCGATGAGAAGACTTACGATTGAAGCCAAGTCAATTCCTCTGTGTGACCACTACAAACAAGAGCTTGAAGCACAACTAAAATGGTGTTAAAATGTTTTGTTTTTGTGGTGAAAAATGGATAATGCTGCCAGCAAGAATTCACAGCGCTTCCGTTTTCCGACATTTTGTCACCTTACAAGACTGCATGTTTTTGGAATGCAGGCGGAAGGCGAAGGAAGAGATGGCAACCCCACACAACAAACTGCGAGGGGGCTTTGCAAAACACTCGACCGCCGAGTGAGTACAATCCACGAAAAATGAACACCAGTACAACACAAAAAAAATTCTTATTGAAAAGTCTAGATACATTTTTTTATCAGTCATCATAACAGACTGAAGCAAAGTTGACATAGATGCATTTATGCGGGATTATGGGTAATGGAAAAATGACATATGCCAATTTACATGAATCACATTTCACAGATATCAAATGACAACCTCCACAGACACCCCACCCGTCTACCTCCATCACCAAGTGAGGCCCCGACAAGGTCCGAACCCTCACGAGTTCTGATGTCTCGATTTGGTCAGCAGGGTCTTGGGGTGCTTAAGGGACCGTTTGCTACTCCCCGCCGACGAGCCCCCGGACGAGCCCAGCGACTCGGACGAACTCTTACATTGCAGCACGGCGGGCATGATGTCCTCGTCGAGGTCGTCCAGGTCGTCGGACACCAGGAAGTGCTGCGGCGTGGCGCGGCCCCCCATGAAGCTGGGGTCCAGGTTGAGGGCCGACGCCAGCGACGGCAGACCCGGGTTGTTGACCACGGTGAAGCCGGTGAGCAGCTCGATCTGCTGCCAGCGGTGGAGACGCTCGCGCAGGGCGGCCGTCACCTCGCCCAGCGCTTGTCTGCCAAGACAATGACGAGTCCGTTTGTTGAGGCGCAGTGTCAATTTGAATGTTTTTTGTTTATCTGAACTTCTGAAGCATCCACGTAAATAATAACTAGGAGTTGACTGATAATCGGCCTGGCATGTATTGGGCATTTTGCTGAATATCGGTATTGGCCTTTTTAAAAAAAATCTGACTGCCAATAAAAGGTCAATTTAAAACTATTTTAATCTCAGGGAACTATTTATTTAAATTTTCAGTTAACTTTAGGAGATGCTGATGACCCTGGGAACCTACTGAACCTTCTTTTGTTTTTGATCGACATTAAAACAAAGTAATGTGAAGGTTTAAAAATTTAGGTATTTGTAAATTTTGGGGAAAAATATTTACTGTAGAAAACTATAGAGAGCTCTAGATTGTCTACATTAAAAGAAAAGAAAAAAACTACATTTTGAAAAGTCTGAAAAATTGTTTGATAAACATGCCTTAAGACATTACAAAGTCTAGATTGGCATTTAGATTTAAAAAAAAAATAAAAAAATAAAAATTGACGGCACAGTTTTTTTGCCCATTTTCACTGCCGATAAATATTGTCTCCAAATATCAGTTATCGGCCTTCTGGACAACAAAGAATTGGCATCGGTCCCGAAAAACAAAACAAAACAAAAACAAAAAAACATCGGTCTATCCCTAATAATAACTCTGTCAGTTTCTATCCAAAGTTTTGTAACTTCTGTAAAAAGAATTTTTGATACAGTTCGTTATATTTTGGACTCACTTTGCTGCCAAAATTTTGTGGTCCACGTCATCCAACGACGAGCTGTGCGCCACATGGAAAGTCCCAAAGAGAGTATTCCTCTTTTTCTTGATCTTCTCTGCCTGGAGGAAACAACAACAACCAAAAGCAAAAGTGTGTCATGGCATGTTACAACAAAATGCAAAGAATCTGTTTCAAAATGCAATCCAGTGTGTTACCCCCTCTTTGGCCACCAGGAGTTGCCGTTCGGCGTTCTGCTTCTTGACGTTGTAGTACTGGACTTCCACCTCGTGGGTGAGCTGCAACCACTTTTGGAGCGACTCGGGAGGGGACCAACAACTCCGAGACTCCAGCTCCTTCTCGGCTTTCTTCAGAGCCATACGCACCTGTGGAGGATGTCAAACGCCCCTTTTTTCTTAGATTCATATTTCTTTGTAGTGCTGTCACTATTGAATATCTTTCGAATCAATTAATCTATCGGTTATTCAATCGATTAACTGACTAATCTGATTCATTTTAAATTTTGAATGAAAGTATTACAAAAGCATTTTTCCCAGTGTTTATTAACTCATTTGCTCCCAGCCATTTTCACAGAAGCAATCCCATTCACTCCCGGCTGTTTTAATGGATTTTGACTGATTTTGCAAGGCACACAGAATATTGTGTTCTATTGCTATAAAAGCATGGAACCTATTAAAAGAAATATTAAAGTCTCTATTTATATATTATATAATATGTATATTTCTATCTGTTTCCGGTTGGCAGCAATTAGCATTAGAATATAGTTAAGTTTAATCAATTTTCACAAATCTATTGTGAGTAGTAATTGAGTTTTTTTTTCCAACATGGCCCTGGTTGATCTCCTTTGCTCTGCTGCCACCTGCTGGCCGTTTGTGTAATAACTACCATTTCTACAACCGTTCTTTGCAGTTGAGAGGTTGCATCAAAGCCTTCTGTATGCTCTGGAATTAAAAAAAAAAACAAAAACAGAAATACATCTTCAGGACACTTAAAAACATAAAAAAATATATACATATTTATAAGTTATTGGGAGCAAATGAGTTAACCAGTGATTGGTGTTTATTTCATACTTTGTATTCATTTAAAAAAAAGGGAGATTGATGTTGCACTACCTGTATGTTACCGGGTCGGTTATTGTTTTCCAAAGTAAAAACAGATGTTTGCAAATGGCTTACTTTGATTAAACATGGAAGATAATCAGTCTTCTTTCATGAAAAACTACAGAAATCAGTTACTGTTGATACGCTGATATCAGAGGTGTTGGACTATTTAAAAATAAAAAATAAAAAATGGCTCCAAACGATTACTCGATTATTAAAATAGCTGTTCATTTGATCATTGGTTACTCAATTAATTTTGGCAGCTCCATTTGTTTGCTAGCAACACAAGTTTCTAGAAAATATATGGTGCCCCGACTTACAAGTAATTTGTTCTCTGTCTATGTTTGCAAGTCAAATCACTTGAGTCTCTAATCGTCTTGCAGCATTTCTAAATTTTGGGGTGATTTGTAAGTTGAGGGACGACTGTACTTGTTTGCTGCGCTTGAGCTTTACTGCCAAATTCCTGTTAGGCAAAGCCAAGCGTGGGTGTATTTATTTACACGACCGTATAGCCACTGTGACTCTGATGTGCCCAAACTTACGCTCGAGCGTGATATTACAACACACATTTTCCATGCTGTATTGAGCTTTTAATACCTGCTCCAGCTCCTCTTCGGCGTACTTCTGTCGACTGAGTTCGTTCTCGGTGCCCTCGCGCAACTCCCTGAGCCGCTGGGCTTCCTGCTTGGCCGTGCTGATCTCGTCTCTCAGCTTCTGCTCCAGGTTGACCTTCTCCACCTCCACTGAGCGGTGCTCCTCCTGGGCGATCTGTAGCCTGCGTGCAAAACAAGCCTGTTAATTAGCAGGGAGGACAAATGGGGGTATGATGTCTTCACATTTAACTTTGTTTTCGGATACCTCAAACATTTCTGGTCTTTATATTACAAAAGTGTGGCTTTGAATAACTATTTGGAAAATATTTACCCCTATCTAAATGTGTCAATTTCACAACTTGAAGGTTGAATTAATTCATTTCAACATTATAATTATAATAATGGTTAAAATATATATTTTTTTTAAATGACATAATTCTTCACAATATGACCAATACGAGAAGCAATGCAAGCAACAACCACCAAAATGAACATTGTTACGTCTGAGGACGTATTTGGGTCCATGCAGGAGTTCCTAATGTTGCGGCCGGTGAGTGGACGTATGCAAAGCTTACATCAGCCATGCATCAGCAGAAACCATCCCCGACGATGACTAGCGTTCACACAGCACACAACTCTACTCAGCTCCTGGGTTGCTCACAATAAAATGGCATCAGAGGCTGGGAACAGCTGTTGGCGTGCAATTATAGAACAGTACAGTGTGTTACTCAATGCTTACGTGCTGCCGCGACGTGTGTGTGTGTGTGTGTGTGTGTGTGTGTGTGTGTGTGTGTGTGTGTTCGTATGGAGCACTTCTATTTTTAGACGTGAGCATGACTTTAGAAAAGAGGAGGGCTTTATCACCCATGACTTAATTACTCAATGCTTAGTCACGCACAGACCGTGATCTCCCAGCTCATCATAATAGCGCATAATGTGTTTGGGAATTTGCTTGAACGGCGGTAATACGGTTGCCCGTCACCGAGGAGCAGCACTTCCACAAGGAAGCGTGGTAGGGAAAGAAAGGCGATCCAGATGGAAGAATGACGATGGGCTGGCTGCACAGAAGACGACTCCAACTTAACATCACAGGACATTTCCTGAAAAATGGATAAGCCGGACTTTCTTGATGCTAACTGTTGTGTTCACAACTCGTTCGACACCGTCCTTGACATTTTTTTTTTCCCCCCCGTCTGCACCGCTACTCGACGTCCCTCCCTTCCACCCCCTCCACGTGAGGCAGAATTAGCACCAGAGCCCTCACATGTTAAGCGATCATGCTTAACACCTCGTCTCTGGATCCTAAAAGGCTCCCAGGAAATACAGCCTCCTCCCAGGGACGCGGCGGTATCAAGTGGCCCTGGCCTGGGCCCGGCTTGAGGGTATGGAAAGAGAGCAGCTGGCAGGAAGGCTCAGGAAGAAGCAGTGGACATACTGTAGCTACACTGCATCAGCTCGAGGAACTGTAAAATGTCCTTGGTTGGATTGTGGCTTTAGCGTAGAAGTCAAATCAAGTTTGGTGGACAGTCCATAAAAAGAAAAATAATAACAATAACAATAATAATAATAATACACTAAGTTTTGGCTGTAAAAGTCGGTCATCGCATCTGATCGTGTTTATGCCAGTAGAGAAGGCCGTGCTGGTCCTGGGCCTCAAGTCAAGCGCATCCCATCCCTCGGGTAAACGCTGCGAGCTGAAAGGGAGCGCTGCGTGAGATCAATGTGTTAGCGTGCCCTTGAAAGGAACAAGAAGAGACGGTACGCACGCTCGGGAGCACATTGTGAGCATTCCTTGTCGTATTAGCTGGGCCCAAAAATAGTTTCTGCAATCACCTGCGCTGCGTTGGCGCATGTCGTTCACCCTGAAACGGCTCATTCAGACTATTTTATCTTATCGACGGACTGTCCTATCCTGTTTAAATATGTGGACTCGCTCAAGTCAGATGGTCGACAAAAGGAGCAGTGAGAGAAGATAATTTGTGTTCAAATATATGTTTTTAAGGACATCTTAATTACTACACGCTCACAAAAAAAGGATAGCAAACCTCCTAGACTGGCAAACCAGCTTGAGCACGCATTGAATGTCTAAGGTCTCCCCTGGAAGAGTTGGACAAAGTGGCTGGGGAGAGGCATGTCTGGGTTTCCCTGCTAAAGCTGCTGCCCTGGCGACCCAAGCCAGGATATTTGGATGGATCATTTGAAAACTCCATCCATCCGGATGGATGGATGGACAGAGTATTCAAATGAGTCTGTACTTTTTTTTAATACATGAACCCCATATTTGTGGAATACTTAATGTGTCCCAAGCGTACCCAGACTACTACTTCCAGTGGCCCCAAGAGAATTGTGAGTTTGAGACCACTGCACTAGAGAGAGCTTGTGTTGGATATTTTGAGAGTTGCTGATATAGCAGTATAGATGAAAAATAAATCGTGTCAAAAAAAGGAAAAGTGTGACACGTTCGACGCCTTAAAAGGGGCAACCACGAAGACTCACTTTTGTTGCAGGTCATGCAGACTCTGCTCAGCCCTCTGCAGACCCTCCAGGTCCTTCATCATCTTCTTCATGTGATCCTTGGAGTAGCGGTTCTGGATGTAGGCAAACCAGCAACCGCCCATTCCGATGACAATGGACACCACCAGCATGAAGTCTTTTAAGTGATTGTGTCGGTTCACTGCAAGGCACAGAAAATTATTCGTAATGCGTGTACGGTGGAAGAGTGTCTTTTTTTTGTTGTTATGAAAACAATGTGCCCAAAACTGAACCAGGAGCGTTTATCTGCGGTACAAGCAGTACAAATTGTATAAATGACGTTTATCAGCTTTGTGGTTAAAGCCACAAGTCTATTCTGTAAACAAAAAGTGCAGTTCAGCCTCTGACTAGAGGACGTCTTGGCTTTAAAACTTTTTTTTTCTGTTGAAAGAGGAGAGTGGACTCTTTCTTCTGGTAGGTTTGGTGCTTAAATAATCTGCGGGCCTTGAAAGATTGTTCAAATTGCTTTAAAGCTGCTGGCAATATGGGGACCTCTGCTTTGAAAATGAATGGTGATCTTAAAGAAAAGTTACATACAGATACAGACATGTGATATTTACACCCACATTTACCATAGATCAAAACAAAAAAATGAAGTTAATTCAAGCTCATGTTGTTGTGCCCAGAAAATACCATAATAGTCAGGACATCCCCCTGAGCAGCTTGTAAGCACAGGTGATTAAATATTCAAAGTACCAGTAACAGAATCCAAATATTTGGGCGAGGCCTCAGATCAGGTTGCGACCTGCTTCCAAGTCGGACAGCTCAACTTGTAAGAAAGAACGTCTCGTTCGCTATTTCAGTATCGTTTTGTAAACTTGTGCACGAGTGGTTTTCTTGCACCAAAGTTCCTTCCTGAAATCCCCCGAACGGGAAGTTGATGAGGTTTTTACGAGTCACCTCAACACAAGCGTGTCTATCTTCAGAGTGTTGGAGCGCAGTTCAAACACACCCTGAATTGAAATGCAACCTCTCAGTTCCCGTTTTGTTTTGACACCAAGCCAGCAAGCACTCGTCTCCACAAATTCCACACCCGAAGAAGTGGAAGGAAATCAGCTAAATAGTGCTCATTTCTGCAGATCATGACGGCCGATTTGGGATAATGTTTGAACAGTCATAATCAATACATCGTAAAACCAACAATGGCGCGCAATGTTTAGCATATCAGATTTGCCTTACACTAAGTCAGGAGATCCAGGTTCAAAAGAGGTTGTGTTCAAATATGCTCATTGTTGGCAAATTCAAACATGCTTTTCTCCCGTGTTGAATGGGGGTTCGACATGACATAACACACCAGGCTAGCTTTTGTCCGGCACATGAACAATCGTGACATCTGCCATTGCGTAATCGGTGACACACAACAGTTGCACTTCAAATTGACGCGTTGAATTGCGTAATGTTGGCTGGATGAGGACGGGCCTCATTTTGCATACGTCTTAAAATGCTGCCGTGCCGCCGAGGGAGTCGCAGTCGATGCGAGCATGAATGCTTAGAGAGGCTGTCAGAGCCAGACGTCGCTCGCTTGTGTGCTCCTGGGTGTCAAAATCCCGGGTGACAAATGCCACATCCAGATTCCCCTTCCACGCTGTGCATCATCAAGTCAACAAAGTGGGCAACCAGTGTCGTCCATGCATGTCCCTGGCTGGTCACATGTGGTCAGATTATCTGGTCAGATAAAACTTACATAAGACAGCTTTAATGTTTTCTGGTTTCCCATGCAAGTGTTTTGAATATGGCCGATGCAGCAGAGACGCACATTTTGAATGTATTCCAGAATATAACATTTAATTCCGGTTAAGGTAAAACATTAGAGAGGATCTGCAATAAGGCATTATAGTGTGGTACTGTAACTCACGGCTGCCCCAACCTTTTCCCACCCACGACCTCAAGCCTGCACTCTGTGAGCGTGCCATCTGGAGTTTGGCAGACAGTAAACAGTTCTTCCAAAAACAGAACACAAAAAAAGAAATCTACAACTACACTTCTTTTCATCTTTAATAAATCTCTTTGAAGGAAATGCCACATTTACAATAGCCTATTGATAAGTTATACAACTTTGTAAAATACTGTAAAGTGATTGTTCAGTTTCAACAAGTTACTCTTTGCATCATCCCCTCCAAGACTCAGCTGTACCTTATCAAATCACAATTCCACTGAATTGAACCGTATCATTCCATTATTAATTATTGAATCATATCACACCCTATCTATTGAGATATACGGTATCAAGTTATTGGAGAGGTGCACATCCTTTGCAACGCATAATGAAAAAATATTACTGCAGCTATAATGGGATTTTCAGGTTTCATCATCAAAAGAGGAGGTTCCTATGTAACTGGTTAAATAATTTGGCAATCTGAAAGTTCACACTTTTATTTGAACAGAAGATGATTAGGGCCAGTGAATAAAAAAATAAAGGGTGGCAGGATTCTCACTTAATCTAAGAATTCTTATTTAAAGTCATCAGTATTCTCACTTAAAAGAGGGAATTCTTACTTTGAAGTAGAAATTCTCAATTTACTGTATTCTCAGATTTTTCACTTTACAATCAGAATTTTAACACAAATGTTTTTGTTTTTTTCTTCTTCACTAGCCCTAATCCTCTTCTGTATATTTGGATCCATTTAATGCCAGATAATAAAGTTTACTACAGTCCACTAACATGACAACTTTCACGTGCTTCAGGATATATACAATAAAAAAAATAAAAATAAAAAATAAATAAATAAAAAGTGACTCCAGCCTTGTGCTCAGCTCCTTTAAAGCGAACAAGTATGTGGAACTAATCAGAGAATCACGCACATTTCAGAAAATAAACAAGCGATACATGATGTTGGCACTTACTGAGGGGTGCACCGAACAGCACAGTGTCCAGAGATTTGAGCTGCAGCTTTTGAACGTGGCTGCGGTCCAGGATCTTGAGGATGGAGTGTGTCAGAGTGGTATTCTTCACAGCCAGCCTGAGGGAGAGCAGAACACGGGAAAGGAAGTCAAGAGTGAAATGCAAGCACATACTGGATTCTGTTCAATGACCCTCTCCCCCTCAAAGCGAGAAACACACCAGCCATCACGCAATTTGGGATCAATCATCAGAGCTTACAAACATTTTGGGCCTCACCTGGGCATGGCGCTGCCATTAAAGCTCATCTTGCGGAAGGCCTCCACGTACTGCGGCAGCTCCACGTAGGAGATGAGCCACTCCACCACCTCGTCCACGGTCCAGTTATACACTGAGGACAGCGAGACGGAACGCCACAATTTTCTCAATTAGTCGATTGCCGCAAAATCCAGTCCCCCTTGTGGCTAAACATGATAACGAACATATTAGTCACCAGCTCTCATTATGACTTACTGCTTCACGTTATTTAGGTCTCAGAAGTGTCTGCCCAATAATCAAGCACCAAATTAAACCATCAAGTAAATCTGTGAGCTGCCTATTTCTGATGATGTGTCTGTAAACATGCCAATATGAATTTGGTCAAATTGAACAATTTGGTCAAGTTTCTCCGTCCATGATTTGGCAGCTCGGATCAAATGTGTTTACTGATCCAACATCAAATATTGCCTATTGACCACTCATCGTCAAAATGTTCCCCATTGTGAACAAATCACTGCCTATATGCAGTTCAATTTATTCGTTTAAAAAAAATAAATAAATTGTGGGGTGGAATTTTTATTTCAACCTTTTATAACACAGTTCTAAAGTTATAGCACAGTTTTTATTTTCCCACGTCTAAGCACAGTCTATAAATGTCTGAATTGCGCTTACTAGGGCTCAATGTTACAGGGTTTTAAATAATAATGCACTTTTTAATATTCTTAATCCACTTTTTAGAAATAAAACTGTCTCATTTTTTGATAAAGACTTAGGCCTAATATTACTACAGATGTTTTAAGTGGTACTACCATAAACAATTTGGGGAGAAAAAAATGTGGTATGCTAAACTAAACGGTACCCACTTGATAGTTGGCTAACTTGGTGGTTGGCTTCAAATGAAGGTTTACTTTGCATTGAAGCCAAAGAGTGCCTGTAACGTCTGCATCTGGGCTGTAGCCCAAACGAGCTATCCAGTGTCATAACAGAGAAGGAGCGAGGGAGGTGGTTGCTGGGTGGGTGGGTGTTTTGTGAGTTGGGGGGGGTGGGGGTAACCTAACCAGCTCAGAAGTTGCTGGAGCCAAGTCAATGTGTGCGAGTGTACTACGAGTGTGAGAAAAGGCGGACGACAGTAAGGGTGTGAAAGACACGATAGCCAAATACGGCGCGCCACATGAATGCAAGACCAGGCGACAGCGGTGGCGGGGGGTGTTGGGATCGCGACAGTATGTGTGTCGGTTTTTGTGCGTCGACAGGCTGGAGGATGTTGCCAAGTGTGCCGCTCTTTGCTCGACAAGCCGGCAGATAGAGACCCTTGACTAGTACCAAAAAGCAAAGCAAGGCAACCTTTGTTAGGGTCTTTTCCACTGTTTAATTACCGTATATTAATTACACCACCGACAGGCTAAGTTTCCCCCCCCCCGCCGGCCGCAACAACGCCCCCGTCCACCCGGCAACTAAGAGTATTGAGCGTCAGCTGTTTGTCGTCTTTTTGTCACCCGTCCGAGTCCCATGGAGTCAAGGGAAAAATTAAAGCAAAAAAACTAGACCTTTTTTTTTTACCATTCATCATTTTCAACAAATACTAATAATAATAATAATAATAATAATACTAATAATACTAATAATAATGTTCTTGGGGGTTGGAAATGATATGTATCAATAGTTGTAGAGTATTATTAAACATTGTAATTGAAGTCAAGTCAAAATAAAATGCTCTATGCGGTCTGACTTGTCTAAAATACGGAAATTAATATTAGTGTTTGTGGAATATAAATTAAGCAGCACAATCCACCTGTTTTTATGCATCTCAGGGTGAGCCCATTTTGCCACTTGTCAACTGAAAATGACATCACGTGTATAAGGGCTCAGGTAACGACTGTCACGTCTCACTTGTTTTCTAGGTTTAGTCTTGTGACGTTCACAAGCGGAGACCTTTGGCACTGTGCTGTGAGATGGATAAAAGAGGGTGGATTTTGCTGCTTCATTCATATTCCATAAATGCAAGACGAAACAGAACGAGAACTGCAACGAGAAACATCTAAGGATACAAATAAGAGCAACTAAACACTCCTTACACCCACCCCGCCAACTTTCTACATCACCAAAACATTTGAAAAAAATCTCTGCACCAGCATTTGAAAGCAGTACCTTCAGAGCCCTTCCAGGCATTCCACAGATCCTCCACGCTGATGAACTGGTCATCCCCGTGGAAGGTGTTGTGCTTGGCCTTGGGGTCGTGATAGTTCAGATCCTCCCTCAAGAACTGTGGGACGATGACATTCACAGTTTAGTGCATGACGCAATGCACCTTCCATGTTACTCCAGATGTGACAATGGTTTTTGACACACGGGGAAGGATGTAAAAAGGAGGGTGGAAAAAAAAAAGAAGGAAAAAAAAAAAAAGCGCTCAAATACAAGTATATAATCATACAATCATGTCAAGCATGAAAGGGAACGGTAGAAACTTTCCAGTTGTTATTCAGAACAAACGTTCTGTAATACTCTTGATAGAGTTAATGTGCATAAAAACACATGTGCACTCATGACTACTGGTGGTGTCAAGTAACAACATAGAAAGTACGAAAATGTAGTCATTTCAATAAAGGGGCTACAATGTACAAAGGATAATATAACCTGCTTGAACAAGAGTGCTACCTTAACTTCCGAATTCAATTTATTATACAGATAGGTGCTTTGAGTTTAGTAGATGACACTCAGTTAAAAAAATAAAAAAATAAAAAAATAATGCCCTGCAAAATTTGGGCAGATTTTTAACATTTTTTTTTTAGGACCTTAAATAACCCAACAGGAGGGATGATAATTACAAATCTTTAAAAAGAAGCATACTGCTGTTTGTTGCAGTTCAAAAGTAGCAATGTGGGTCACCCTTGTGTGCTTGATGTTAATGATTAACAAAAACTACTACCAGGGGAAAGAGCAGCAAGTGAGAAATCCTCCACAGGCTGAGAAATGATGTTATAAATTGACCTTCTTGATGACAAATCAGATTCCGGAGAGCTGAGTGAATCAGCAGCGCTACCTACCCCGTCCGTCTCCACTACGTCTACGTTGCCGTTCTTGTCATCATCCATCTGTTTGTGGATGCTGCGGATGGCCTCAAAGCTGAGGATGGGGTTCTCGTCCCGGCACAGTGGTCCGTCGATGCGACAGAAATCTGTCAGGGACAAATCATGCGCGAAGTCAGGACATGTCATACAGTAGAAATTACAAAAAATCTACAAACCTGTTCAAATGATAAAACAAAAAAACAAAAAACAAAACAAAACAAAAAAGAGACTTAGATGAGTCACTTGAAAATGTTTCCCACTATTAATGTGATCTTTAACCTGTACAAGTCCATCAAAAAAAACAAAAAACAATAGTGAGATCTGTCGAATGAAATAATGTGGTTACACAACTGTGCACACCCGTTTGTAATGTGACTGTTAGAATGAATCAAGCACATTCAAATGCAAGTTCATGGGAATTATCACACACCTGGTAAGATTCCTCTGAAGAACCCCAAATAAAGTTCAGCTGTTTAGGAGGCTTTAGCTGACTTTTTTGTCTGTGTTTTTCTATCAAGGAGAAGCCTAAAGGTTTTGCTCCAAGTTCCAGCTGTAGAAAAACAGCCACTTTTCAGGACCACCACACTTCACTGTTGCTATGGTGTTGCTGCTTCTTTCTTTTTTTTTCCCCTTTTGTGATGTGCAGTGTTGTACTGTATTTGCACCAACCCCACATTTGGAACTATTGTCAAAATGTTTAACCTTACCATAACACAGTGGTCATACGAAGATAGTTTAAAAAAAAAAATCATCATTTGTCTTGTGACTTGAAATATTGCCTGAAAAGACAGATGGTGATGTAACTGCAAAATTGGCCAATCTGTCAGTGAGGCCTTATCGAGTGACTCCCGTCTTCGCCCCACCTCCTTCCCTTGTGTGCTCACTTCCTCCTTCCTGAAGGCTCACAGATAAAGGCTTCTGCATTGCATATAGGAAGCCTTGTTGGGAATGTACCGCAGATGTCTGGCTGCGTGAAGTGCAGCAAACAATCGGATTTCAACGTACATTTGACGATTTGAAGACGCAGGCTGACTGATATGCACTGTTGCTACAGTTTGCACAGTGGAACATCTCGAGATGTACACCATGAATTTGAAAAAGACCAATAAGCGAAGTGAATGTAGCCATGATGTCTAGGACTAAGTCGTCCATAATGTTGTTTTAAAGAAACTGACAACAGTACATTCTGTATGACCTTTGTTCAGCTCAGTGAGCATCAAACAAATAACTTTCTTTGGTTTATGCTTTTTCTTTGGCTTTTCTCATAGTTGACTACTTGACACAACGTAACGTTGTATGTAAAATAACGCATGAACAAGTATTTACATTTTTTTATGCATTTTTGGACATTGCTTTTAATGCTTCTTAATTTCATTTAAGGCCTTAAGTTTAGAAAAATCCATTTAACAATGCTTTTTAATGACCCGCGGAAACCCTGATTATGCACACTTCAAATATTGAGGATTCTGTTAGTTGTTCGTGTGTTGTTTTTTTGTTTGTTTGTTTTTAAAACACAGATTAAATATGTTGGAAGATAAGCGAACATGCAAACATGCAAAGACTGATCTTAATTTTGTCGTGAATTACTAGGATATAAAATAAAACAATTTTTCGTGCTCTCAGTTGTCCCGACTATTTGGGTGGTGCTAAAATGGTGACGAGCTGATGCAAGCAAGGAACAACATCAACAGTCGCCCTCATTTCATCTGTGGCGATTCGGCACAATTGCCACTTTCTTGATAAGGGCCATTAAACATGCAGTTAGCTGCCAAGCTATGCCTACAAAAAAATAAAAATACATCTTCCCTGAAGTATTATTTGTTTTGTGTTATTTGAGCGACAATGTCTCTGCCGTGTGCATGCATGAGCGGCGCACGTAGTTAAAGTTGCGGCACAGGCGGCACCAATGCCACATAAACACGTGATTTTTGTAGCTAACTACAGCACATTCCAATACGGCTATGAGAGTTGTATACTCTTTGGTTTAAAAAGTTTCACGACACACTGCCATAATACAGTTGAATGCTCTCAATCCTCAAGAGATCATATTCAACTTCGGAGTCTCCATCGCATTTTGAGTTGTTTTCTTTTGAAGTAACAACACAAAACAGGGAGACATAATCTCCACTGGACGGTGGCTGGCACTTTGTTTCAGAAAATGATAGATAGGCATTGTTGAGTACTTCTGATGCAATTCAGTAACGTCTATCGTTTACAGACACTTTATCACTCACAAGTGCGATGTTAGCATACCAACCAGCGCACTTTATTCACAGCAGTACGCGTGACAACAAGTGTTTGAGACTGAAAAGAAAATCCTATAAAATTTTGTCAAACGTTTGTTACTTGATTGTGCATTTTAGCCTTCAGAGCCGGGAGGCCGACATACAAGCCCCCCCCCCCCCCAAAAAAAAAGCAGCTGACAAGTCATGGCTGTGTGAAAGGCTTCACCTGTGACTGCCATTTTTCTCATCATTTGCCTTGCAAACCTCTGACGAGCAGATAAGAGATTTACAAACCAGTCTGCCTGCTTTGAAGAGCTTCAGTTATGCAAGTCATTGGCAGCGCAGACCACATGCTACACGTTTACAACCACCACACAGCCAGAGCAGCTACAGCTTGTACGTGAAAGTGCATTGTAGCAGGCCTAATCCATTCCTTCTACTTTCTGTTTCTATATGAGCAAATACAGTCTACTATTTTTCACCTTGGCCTTCACATGGAACAATATTGTGCATTGTGAGATACAGTCAATCACGTCACGTAAAATAATGTTGCACTCCTGAAACTGTGGCGGGTTGTTGTCCCAGTGGCACCTTTTGACACACCCATTTCTATTGACCATTTCACAATGTTTGTCAACAATGGGAGGTTGGGTACTTCCAGGTGGCAGAAAACAAGTGATTAACGCCAACTTGGAAGTAAAACGATGGTAAGAAAAGATCATATCCAACCTGCTAGCCATACATTTCTGCCTCAAAAAAGCACATCTGCTCCATTAATCCCAGCAACAGAAAAATCAATAATTAGTAAACGATCACGTCAGTCAACTATGTCTCAAGTTCCAACACGTCTATTTTAGAATGCACTTACCCGTTGACGTGTAAATTACGGTCAACATTTTGTCTCCCTTCCGAGCAATTTACCTCACGGAAATTCATCTTTTCGACTGACATTTCACACATTCCAACTAATAGCGAAAAAGGCTACAATCCTCATTCAAGACATTTTTCTGTTTGCTCAATGGGTCTGCCTTGGCTAAATAACATGAAGGGTTAGTTTACTAGTTTTTTACTAGTGCAATTCTCCATCTATTGTAACCTAGAAGTACCAGGACATCATGTTGATGAGGACAATCACAGCGAGAATTCCGTACTGCACACGTACATTGCGTTGGTGGTAAGTCATTCACGGAAATCTTCACATTGTCGTAACCCTCAGCAATGACAGCCCTGGTGACCATTAGGTCAATTGCTTCCTGCCTGACTAAGCCTTTCACTTTTAATGCGCACCGGAGAATGTGGGGCCGGCCTGACTATTCTCAGCCAGGCCACATATAGAGCCTGCACAAAGATGCACGGGCGAGTTTGAGTCCAGCTGCCTGACCCAAACTCGTTCATGAGTAAACATCGTAACTAACTTATACATCTAGAACACAGAGTTTAAAAAAATAAATAAATCACAGCCAGAGAATTTTCAAAGTTAACAACTTTCCATGGGAATTAACAGAAATGTATGGGAAGAAGACAGCGTTTTTATACATCGATTCATCAAGAAAATAATCGAAAGATTAATCGAATACTGAAATTATTGTAAGCTGAAAAATCCCCATCTTAACTGTCTGTGAACTTTTTCTGTAAACATTCTGGAAATTGACTGTCTATTTTCTATCTCTTGGCAACCCTGCTCACCTGATATTCCATTTTCGGCAGTTTCCGCCATGAGCGAACTGGGCCTGTCGGTCCGGATTCCTCCAATGAGACACAAGCAAAATATCCAGAGGGTCACCATTTTGTTGAGCTCCATGATTGTGCCACTGCTGCAAAAACAACAAAAGAAGCATGTTAATCATATTAGCAAGAAATTGGGGAACTATCGGCACATTGTCTCAGACAGCTAATATTTCAGGCTAGGAAAATAACAGTGAAATAGAAATATTACTTCTCAGGTGAAGCTCCTATTCGACAATGTTGCAAAGTCGCTAGCTTCCCTCGTGAGGCTTAAAATTTAAATGTGTTTCATAAAACCTGTATTTCTTCTTCTCTGTGCACATGTTAGCACACATCAGATTAACAATTAAAATAAATATGATTAAAAGCCAGACCCTGTTCTATTTGGAGCTGTCACAAGTCTCACAAATAAACACTGCCGTTTTTTTGTGCAAAGATCTGATCAGCAGGATCGGATCAAGAGTTATTTTGCTTTCATGCATAAATCGGTGATTGGCTGTAACCATATACATGTGCTGATCACTCACAGTGACATCATTGATCATCGGATCCGCGAAACAAACAGATTTTTCCCAATTGCCACAAATAACGGGGTTGACTATACATTAAATGAACAAATTGTTTAAATAGATATACAGTATTGGTCCATAGGGCAGGGTTTAAAAAAAAAAAAAAAAAGATCTATCAAATCGATTTTCCTTTTCATAGCCCAATATCGATTCATAAAACCATATATCAATACTTTTAATGTGCCTTTTTTCCCCCATAAATTAATTCACGTGGCTTCTCACATCATGAGAGATCTCGTCACTACACTAGAGTAGCGTTTAAAATCAACATGGTGTCACAAGAATGTGAATATCATGACTTGCCAGTGTGTTTTTTACCACTTTATTTTCTCTCCCACTTGATGCAATGGACCGTCGGTCCCCGTCCCATCTTCTTGCTACACATGTAGGCTTACGGAGGTGATTCAGGTAAACAAACTTTTTGGCATTTTGTGAGAAACACGAAGTGGGGTTATCCGAGTGAAGGGGGAAAAGAGAAGTACGCGAGAAGAATTGCCAAAGACTGCCAATGGAAGTGAACCTTTCATTGTGACACTAACCCAAACGCTGTTGCCAGTCAGTTAGTGGTTTTTATCAAATAATAATAAACATTTAAAAGCAAAATCCTTGTGCCCCCATCACTGATAGTCTTGGACCCCATTGCAATGTTCGTGTTACAAAAAAAGAAAAAAGAAATGCTGTTCCACCGGTTCGAACACCAATGCTAGTTCAACTGGAGCGCCGAGTTTCAGCTAGCTTGCGTGACAACGGAGTAATTCAATAAAAGATGCGACATTCTCGGGATTTTAATGGATATTTTCCGCACCGTTAATGGTGAGGTAGTGACGCCATAGTTTAAAGTCCGTTTGGACCAGTCGGACGGTAATGAACTAGCTATTTACGACAGACACTACATCAGCACCGAAGCGCCCAGTCTGCCAATAGTGGAACAAAACTTACGTGTCGCGGATGAAGAAGCGGCGTTCACGTAGATTTTAGCCGTTGGTTATCATCGCTTCGGACATCAAGATAGCAAAAACGCGAGGACACGGTCCGCTTGGAAGGTATCTCTATCTTTGAGTCTTCCCCCGCAGACCAGAGAGACTGAGCGAGACTGCCCCCGGGCCCCGACCCAAAGCCGCCCCAAAGAGCCGCAGAATATGAGAATGAGAACACAAGTGGACCTTCTTCTTCTACGCTTCCCGCTCCTCGCCGAGTAGTCAAATAGCGACCCTCGCCCCCTTCAGTCAGTTCTTTCTTCAGTACTTTGGGACGTCACATAACTTAAGGTCGCCATCTTGTGTATGAGAATGGAAACGAAAGGCATTTTCCTTGACATCCAGTGCCACTGCCAGGCCCGATTAAACGCAATATTATGTATTATTTAGCATCGTTATAATGTATTTTTAAGCCTTTGATTACTTTTATCGTGGCTTTTTTACATCATGAACAATATATACCTTATCTAGTTTAACTCAGGATTTAACATGCCCACTACAGTAAAATTATGAATGAAGATTGATCAATTCAAGGGGGTAAAACTCAAAATATTGCACGTTATGTTATGTGGCAGCCCGTCCAACAACCCATCCTCCAGCTACGCCGAAGCCAATACAAACAAAATACAAACAAAAACAACGACCCCCTTCGCAATCAATTGCTGTTTGTGTTGTTTATTCAAAGATGAATTATAGGTTACATGTATTTTCTTCTCTTTCTCCTGTCTGGCTCCTAATATAACAAGCAAGCTGCTTGAAAGCTAAGGGAAAGGTCGAAGGGAAAATAAACTATAGAATTGCTTACTTGGAAATACCACACCTCTAATTTGATATATATATATATAGATATATATATATACTAAAAGGTAGATTAAAGATGGGATTTTGAGTCTGCTTTTATAAACTTGAACCTTGGTTAATAATTGGTTTAATTGTAAATGTTTGTACACATCAAAATAATTCTCAACATACAGTGTCATCCTTGGGGATATTTCACAATAAAAAATAAGACACGGCCAAGTGTCAAGTGTTTTTTTTTTATTTCGTGAGATGCATGTTTTTGTGCTTGAGGATTTTGAAGAATTACAACTGCTCTCATCAAGTTTGTTTTTATTCATTGCATGCATGCTATTTTTTTTTTTAATAGATTGTAAAATCTCATAAAGTGCCTTAATGTACCACCAGGGATGTGTGTACCTCCATTTGAGAACCTGCCTTATGCTTACTTTTCTTTGTTTATTCTTTTTTTTTTTTTTTTATTTATTCTCTGCTTAATTGTTGCGTTCTGCTGCCAAAATATTTCCAAATGAAATGTTTGCTCATTTGTTGTCAGAAGCTTTGAAATAAAGTCACAAATGTCCCAAAAGCTTCAAAGAGCGCAAACACTTGGAATTCTTATGTGATGTCGTTGAAGGCGTGATCTAGTGGACGGAAGACGTTCTGGTTCACTTGCTGGTTGGCCGACACTTGAAGCACGCATCTTGAACGAAGCATCATCTTCATCCGCGTCCTCATCCTCGGTCTTGTTTCTTCCTTTCGAGTCCCAAGTCTCCTTAACATGGGTCTGTCATTCAACGTGAGGCTCGTCGTCGTCTTCGGCCTGTGTTGGACCTGCACAGGTGAGAAAATAATTCACTTTATTCACTGGGAATGGAGATGGCTTTTTCTAGTTTGGGCTGTGGGCTTTTTGACTTTTATTTCTTCAAAATAAAGCACATTTAAATTGTCTTAATTGAAATCGATCGTCAATATTTCGTTTATCTTAAAAAGCTTCATCTATTTTTGAGTCATTTGAAGGTTTATCTTAAACGTTTTTTCTCTTGATCGCATATGCGTGTATAGCCTACTGTACAGTAGTTATATGCGTGACCAATTGTCTTTATTTGTAAATTTCACGGGTGGAAAATAAATGACTACAATGGCACAGTTTTATTCAAATAAAATTCTTAAAAGACAATTTTATTTAACAGGCCAAGAAGCCACTAGTACTTCCTGCGCGTGCGACCAAAGAGGTCACGTGTGCTGGATGTTGGCTATAGTGGCTCTCATGTTGTCTTGTTGTTGTTGAAGCAACCTTGTTCCGGTGTCCGGCGGACTGGCGGGAGTACCAGGACCACTGTTACTTCTTTTCAACAGACAACAAGAACTGGAACGATGCGCAGGCCCATTGTGCCTCCAAGGGAGGAAACCTGGCGAGCGTTCTGGACCGAGATGAGCAGGTGACGCACTATGCACGCACACACACACACCTACCTCTGACTCACTGTCTCCCTTTCTTGCAGTCCTACCTGACATCACGTACCTGGCGCTGGATCGGCCTGTGGCGTGAGAACGCGAACAGCGAGTGGATGTGGACAGACGGAAGTCCTTTCGCTCCATCTGTGACGTAAGTGTCCGTCCATTAAGAAATGCGACAAAACTCGTGACCCGCAGATGCTGCAAAATTGAATCACTCATGTTGTTCTTCATGCTCACCAACGACGACTTTAGGGTTGGTTGACTAGAAAAATTGTTTATCAACAAATACACTGTAAGACTTGTATTTATTTGAAGAATGATTGTTACTGTGATGGTTTGTTTTTCAGGATGAAAACCTACTTTGAAAACATAGCTCCAGTTTGAAAGCCTAACCAGAGTTTAAAATCCTAATTTGAGACCCTCTTTTGAAAGCCGATTGCGAGGATTTTCCAGTGACGGCTACGCAAGGGCCAACAAGCACCATAACACATTCGCTGCCAGCCCAGCAAAAAATGCATCATTTGACGTCTTTTTCCGTCAATGGCAGTAAATGAGTTAATTGGCCGGCTGCCTCGTGTCGTGTGAAAGGCAAAGACGGACAAAGGCCAGCTCGCGTCTGCTGCCTGCGTCTCTTTGGCACCTGCTCTGTGTGAAAGATCTTCTCTTTCAGGTTCTGGGCCAGTGGTCGACCAGACAACTTAGGCGGAAACGAAAACTGTGGTGAGGCCAGTGGATCAGTGTGGAACGACTACAGATGCTCCTTCCTCCAGGGCTACATCTGCAAGAAGCAGGCCTTGGGTGAGTCCACATCTTATTGATTAGTGGCTGCAATGCATCAGCATGTCGCTACAACGCCGCGCGACTCAGGCAAGCGACGAGGTTGATGACCCTCGCTCGCCTTCGACGTTGAGCGACGTCCCAGCCAAGTCTGGTTCGAGTCTTTGCTTCTTTTCCTTGACGCTTTCTTTGCCCAGTTGAGGAAATTGACAATCTGATCTAAGTAGTCGTCAAATAAATTGGCCGAGTTCTTTCGAACTTCCTCTCACAGTTTGGGCATCTTTTGAAATCATTTCAGTTATTCTAAATGTATCGATAACAAATGTTTGCTTGTGTCTGTTGGCTGTCAGTTATCCAGCAGATGGCAAGCAGCAACTTGAAGATTTTAAATCTTCATGCTCAAAAAGTAAGGAGTGATGTTTTGAACTCTTGGAAGAAAAGAGCAAGCTCTGTGTGTATCAGAAGGAGCCGCCACCTCATGGCCAAATGTAGAAGTGCACCCTTGTCCTCCCTTCCACCGTTTGGGATGGTGACACTGCCAGAACCGGCACATATGTTTTATTGAGCATTTTTAGCATGAATTATTTAACACTTTCATTACTTCTATAGTTTTTTTCAGTATAAAATCTGATAACATTTGACATTTTCTGAGCTTATGTATTACAAGCCAGCATTTAACCTGAGCACAGTCAAAAGATGAGACGGCTGATCAATTGAAGTGGATAAAAATCAAAATATTTAACGTTATGTTGCAGCCCGATCTTCGACCACTAAGAAGCCAGCGGCCGCTGTGCAGACCACGACCCTGCCAATGACCCCTCCTCCGACCACGAAGATCTGTGGGTCGGCGTGTTCCTCTAATCAGACCGGATGCTCGTGCAAGCTCGACATGAACGAAGAGGCGGTGAGGAGATAGTTTGAGCTGCAAACGTTGAAGAGCATTTTTACTCTTCACCGTCTTTCCTTCAAACAACAATTGCTGTTTTGGATTGAAAACATAGAAGAGAGCGCTGTGGAGTTTTTGTCATCTTGTGCGATTGTGTGTGTACAGGGATGGGGAAAGTCCTTGACTGGTGTGCTCACTGGACTCAGCGTGGATCGCACCATCGTCATCAGTGGGAAAGCTCAAGCCAATGCGGAGAAGTAAGAGACCACACCCCACACGCACCCACCCAAAGAAGGCAGTTACCATGACAACATGTTTGTGCGGCAGGCTCAGCATCATTTTGAGCGAGTCCAACCCAGACGAGATAATGTTGCGCCTGGAACTGAACTTTGAACTCCAAACCGCCACGCTCGAGTCGTACAAGACGGACAAACAGTTCAAGAAGCTTCCCGGACAAGTCCCCTTCGGAGCCGGACTCGACTTCAAGGTGACGTCCGTCGCCAGCCAAATGAACGTGGATGGACATCCGCACTTGTGCCCACTTCAACCTGTCAAATGATTCCAACAAGCGTTTTGTGTCGTGAGCATCCATGACGAGCAAAACAGGCTTCAACATTACTCGGATCCAAAATTTGCAAAGGTTGAAGTGGGCACAAGTGGAGATGTCCGCATCAGGATTTATTTTTATTTTTTTGACGGCTGTAGAACGTGCACGTTGGCTTGACCCTGTTGTCTTTTCGCCATCCAGATTGTCATCAAGTGCAAGGACGACGCTTTCAGCCTGACCTTCAACAACAGCGACGACGCCCCGACGAACTGGAACTACGATGAAGTTGGCGACCTGAAAAGAGTCAATCGTCTGACCGTGACATTCGCAAAGATGGTCACCGTCCTGCTGCAGTGACGACCTCGCGGTCTGACCGCCAGTTTTTTCTCTTTTTTTTTTTTTGCTGCTTTCAGTTGTTATGGCTAGTTTAATCACACACAATCGAGTCCACATTATGGTATTATTGTGCTATTTTGAGAAAATGTCTGTGTGCAAGTATAAATAAGAGATAAAAGTCCGTCCGTCAATCCGTCTTCCCATCAGTCTTTCACTCCGTCTGCCCACTACCCATCAGTCCGTCAATCTGTCAGTCCGGGAAAAAATGTGACCGAAGCGGTGTTTTAATTTAATAAAAAAAAAAAAAAAAAAAAGTTAGAGGCAACATCTTTCTGAAACAATTTTAGTACATTGCAGCTATTGTTCTGTTTATGGGAGAAACAAATTGCAACAATTTAAGTTTTTTGTTTTTTAAATCAATAAATCAACTAGATCAAACTAACTTTACTAAGGTGCTAAACACTAGTCAACATGACTCTCTGGCCTTGACTCTGACCCTTCATCTTCATTGGATCTTGAAGTCTTCCGTCCTAATGTTCTGACACTGTTGAAGTTTTTTTAGTTTTTTTTTTTTTTTTTACTAACCTGTGGCAAGAGTAGGAAGAACACACGTTGAGCTGCTGTTGTCACTTCAAGAAGGAAAATGAATGTTTATTCTTCCTTTGTGTTCAAATGCTACTCTATTCCCTGTGTTACTGCGCCTCCTAGTGGATGGATTTGGAATAGCGACATAGAAACGGAAACTACTGAGAAACTATAGAGAACATAATTAAAAAAAATATATGTAGGGTGGTTATTGCGGCGTCTAGTTGTTTGCGACGCCATGGCAGGCTAAGACATGGGGAGTTAAAACCTTGCTGACGCGCTCCGTTTTCTTACAGCTTAATCAAGTTTACTCGCTTCAATTCCAATCCACAACACTGCGATAACACCAGCATGCACTTATTTTGCCAAACAAGGTACCTTCAATAAGACAGCGCGGCTCGTTCCTCCACAGCCCCGAAGCGACGTTCTCCTGATTGCACTTCACGGTTCCAAGTTGAGTCTTGTGCTTATTCCAATATCGATTTGTTTGACGCGCGTTGGTGCGCTTTGATGCGGTCAACAAAAAGTTCCTTCCCCACCAGGTGATCAATGACAGACACCCACACCACAGGTGAGTCCACTTAACAAGACAGACCACTCCCACTGGTGAGTTGTGACATCGCCAATCATCGTGAAATTAAAACGTGGGTGGACGTTAATTACGTGTACAACACACAAACACCCACACAGGAAGAAACCACCAAAAGGTACTATATGGCTCCTACAGTGGTTTATTTTTATATCCACTTTAGCTTTCTTAATTCAGTCTGTTTAAACATTTCTATAGACAGCTGATTTCAACTCTCTACGTAGGCACATAAAAGTAAAAATTCAAGACCTCCAACTTGAGAAAAAACCCCATTAGGAATCGTTGCTGTATGCAATTAAATACTCACCTTGCTCTGGCAAGATGAATTGTCACAAACTCCAGAGAATATCCATCTGGCTATTGCCAGGTTAATTAAATACTGTAAAATTAAAAACAAAAAATGCTCAATTTTTTTTCTGTACTGATTTTACAGAAATGTGTTGAGGTTTTTTTTTCCAGGCTGCAGTGGGTGTCAAAATCCCAACAATTGTTATTTTCATCTTTCTTTATTCAATGATTTATATATTTTGAACATTTTTGTATACAGCATGAACATATAACAATACAACATGACTTAAAAAAAAAAAAAAAAAGAAAAAAAAAAGGAATATTTTGGTAAAATACAACAAAAATTGGAGTGAGGAAGCAATTGTGGGACTCAAACAAACGGTCACTCATTGATCTATCAAGTGTGAAGTCATGTTCACTCAAGTTATTGATGAACATGGTCTCCCAGGAAAAGTGAACCCACCCCAACCGGCACCGAAGGCAAGTGACGGTTCCACTCCTCCACCTGGAGCCGTTGGTCATTGACCCCTTATCCATTCTTCAGCACAGGTGATGTCATCCAGTCGAGAGCAAGTGGAAAAAAAATGTGTTATTAAAGGTAATAACGTGAAAAATAATGAAGTTATCAAAACTAATTATGGACAAAATATGAACTTTTCACTTCCGAGAATTGCTCAATGAGTCAAATATTCCTTTCATGGGGTACGCTAACCTTGCAATCAAAAATGTTCAAGCAAAATGAAAAACACTGATTCACTAACATGAAGTTGACGTGCACATGTTTGGGGACCTGGGGCAAGCTTCCTCCCCCAAACCATCGTTGACAGCGGTCTCACTGAGTCCGTAGGAGGTGTGGGGTCTCCGTCCAGAAGTCTTTCTCCTCGGAGCAGGAAATGACCATCACCTCGCGTCTCTTGAAGTCCCACGCGGCCGTCAGGTGGAAGGCCATGTTGGAGAAGACGATCATATACTCGAACAGGGCAAAGAGCGTGTAACCTGGGGGCGAAAATGGGCGGATGAGGGCAAGTGACATTCAACTGTCATCACAAAATGGAGCAGTCTCCTCACGCAAGTCTTTTCTGTGCTGCGTCGAATTCCAGATCGAGGCCTCAACGGAATGAGACATATCGCAGTACGGCGGGCACATTGTTACTTTTCAACAACTGAAACCTGTCCGATTCGAATCTGGAGAGTCGCACTCCTTCCTGGCAGTTATCGCAATCAAATGTCAAGCCATGATTGGATGGAAGTCATGATCAAGAACACCTTTCCAGGTCCTGGCATGAACGTGCACGTCTCCATTTTCCGTGCCAACAATTTGGGGGATTTTCCCACCAGTCATTCCAGTTCTCGCTGCCTAAACGAGCCAAAACATCAACGGATCAGGAACAAATTTGATTTGGCAAGAATATTGAACCATCCTTGCTCACTGCAATCGACTGATTGAGTTGTTAGTTGTTTTGCTTTTGTCTGTAATCTCCTTTTTCAGTCTTAAACTTTTAAGGCACTCCTGAAAACAGCAAAATGATTTTTTGGGGATTTTTCTGTCATCGGATTTGTGCATTTAAATTAGAGCTGTCAACCGATTAAATTTTTTTATATCAGATTAATCACCTCTTAGAGTTGTGATTAATCACAATTAATCGTTTAATTAAAAATGTTTTTGACTTGTGCTACATTTAACGTAAGCATCTGCTGTCAGCTAAAGGATAATCAAAATTACTAGTGTGATAAATCTGCGTTAACACATGATTAATGCAATAATTTTTTTTTAAATAAATAAACACAAAAATGAAATGAAATCCGAGGCCAAAGGGCAGACGAAAGTTTGACAAAGGGTCAAAAGACACTTTAGTTCACTCAGGTCTTTCAAAACTGTTGTCTTTTTTTTTTTATATATATCTGAATTTTAGCACGTTATTTTGCCTAAATGAAAAGTGCAATAAATGTCTTTAAAATAGAATACATTTGAAATGTTGCTGAATAAATCTTTTTTTGGTTGGTATCTGTGTAACAGGGTTGCGCCAACAGCAACATACATAAATAAAATACCAATTAAAAGGTTGACAGTTGAGCTGTATGAATCAAATGATATGATTACATGTTTGTTTTTGTTTTTAACTCAAATTATAAAATAAATTATTATTATTATTATTTTTTTTTTTTATTTTATTTTTATTTTATTTTTTTTAAAGATGTTGCACTTACCTAGACCAAAAATAATTAAGTTCTTGTATGGAATCTTAAAAAAAATAAAATAAAAAAAAAGTCTTGCTTTTTCTCGTTATTGACTATCAGTTTTTAATTCCATTTTTAGTTATTTTTCTGTTTACACAAAAGAAAAGCAATTTTATGTTTTGTATTTTGACTTAAACATCAGTGTACATATACCAAACTGTGATATTTGGTGTACGGTTACACCTGTAACAAGTACTGTATGTATGGACGATATACTGATGTCATACTTACTCCCTGACTCGCAGTACAAGTTATGTTTGATGTAGAAGAATCCAGCAAAGGCGCAGAAGCACAAGTTGAGGATCAACAAGCGCACTTTCCAGCGATGCGATTTGGCGTCCTGGGAATCAAACAAGCTCATTAGGAACAAAATATTCTCATCATCAGTTCAAAGTATGCCCTGCGCACGGCTCATTGCATTTGTCTTGTCATATTTCTAATATTTAACTCATTCAAGCCCAAAAAACGTGTAAAAACATTTTCATACTATGTCATTCACTCCCAAAAACGTGTTTACACGTTTGTGTTTTTTTTTTTTTTATGCAAGAGCATACACATGAAGACGTGCAATGGTAAAGCAATGATAGTTATTAAAAACACGGCCAGCAGGTGGCAGCAGAGTTTAAGAGATCAGCCAAGGCCTTGTTGCACCAAGCTCTGTTTGTCAGTGTTTTCACCAGGAATTTCAATATTGATGAAACTTAGCTATGTTCTAATGCTAATGGCTGCAAAATGGAAACAGATACAAATATACTTTTTTTTCCAGATGAAAGAAGAGATTCTAATCTTTCTTTTTGTGGGTTCCATGTTTTTATCAACAGAACACAATATTCTGTGAGCCTCGCAAAATCTGTCAAAAGGGGGTTTCTTCAATGAGTTAACATGAAGTATCTTGTGAAAATCTGCACATTTTTAAAATTGTAAATTACAACTTGACCCCAGTCTCCACAATTATATGCATTATTATTAAATTTATTGATGCTAAATTTTGATGTGGATGTGTCTGCAGCGTTGCGACTGGAGTTCCCAGGTACAGGCTTTACAAGTTCGGTAAGTATTAAACGGCCATTAAAAAAAATTGTGGCGTCAAAGGAACTTTAAATTAACTCAAAATTAATGCACCCCTCCTTAGTATACAATACTATACTGTACACAATTCTTATTTACAAGTGTGCTCGCGCAACAAATGTAATACTCAAGTGAAGGTAGCGCCACAAAACGTGCGCAGTGATGAGTGGCTTACCTCGGGATTCAATGAAAACTTCGTGATGGCCTTCCACAGATGACACGTTACGAGCATGTAGACGAAGGAGCTGACAATGAAGAGGATGAAGCCTTTCTTGTGGACACCTAAAACGGAAAGGAAAGGTTACACTTGAGATTAAGGGGACACCCTCAAACATTTGCTCTTTATGCCCTATATATTAGGGATGTAACGATATCCAAACATCACGATATGATCACGATATGAAGGTCATGATATGATAATTAGCACAATAATGTGGGGAGGTTGGCGATACAAAAAAGGTCACAATACTGTAAACAAAAAAAAACAAAACAAAAAATATTGTGCTTTTGTAAATAAAAGCAATGCATACAAACAACCTACAATGTAATAACACTTAACTCATTTGCTCCCAGTAACTTATAAATACATTTAAAAAAAATTTTTTTAAGTGTCCCAAAGACGTATTTATACGTTTTTTTTTTTTTTTTTTTTTTAAATGCTGCTATACAGCCTCAAATACTCTATGGGTGAGATAGACAACCACATCGCCCCTCGGGTACTCACAGTTGGTCTCGCTGGACGACACGTAGGTGAGCAGCAGCAGGCCGAGGTTCTCCAAGATGGAGAAGGCCAGGCTGAGGTAGGCCAGCGAGCTCTCGGGCGGGCGGGCGGCGAAGCGCAACTTGTAGAACTTGAAGTAGGTGAAGGCCACCAGCAAGCGGGGCGCCGAGTGCAGGCCCACGCAGAAGCGCCAGATGTGGCACTCGGGGCTCAGGCTGATGGAAGCGCTGATGGATGGCAGGTAATTGGGAACCTGACCAGGAGAAATTTGGCGCAAAATGAGCCACATAAATATAGCCGCCATTTACACGTGCGTTTTAATAGTTTGGGATTTTTTGTTGTAGTTTTTATTCTTTTCCAATTTTTTCCCAGTTTTAATTTGTTTTTTGAGCAAATTTGTTTTTGTTTATTTGAAAATATGTTAGTTTAATTTGTATTAGTTTTAATTTTTATTAGTTTTAGTATTAGTATGCTGGCTTGTTCCACAGACGCCAAACAAAATAGGTGTACAATTAAATAAGCTTTTATCAAAATAAAACATACATGCCACTTTAGCCTGCTAGTGAACAGTTTTACTTCGATGTGACTTGCAGAACTGTCTCAGAAAATTAGAATATTGTGATAAATTTCATTATTTTCTGTAATGCAATTAAATAAGCAAAAATGCCATACATTCTGCATTCATTACAAATCAACTGATATATTGTAAGCCTTTTATTATTTTAATATTGCTGATTATGGCTTACAGCTTAAGAAAACTCAAATATCCTATCTCAAAATATTAGAATATTTCCTCAGACCAAGTAAGGAAGAAAAAATAAGCCATAATCAGCGATATTAAAACAATAAAAGGCTTGCAATATTTCAGTTGATTTGTAATGAATCCAGAATGTATGCCATTTTTGCTTTTTTAATTGCATTACTGAAAATAATGGACTTCATCACAATATTCTAATTTTCTGAGATAGTCCTGTATTTAGCTTCTTAATACTGCACATAATTTCTGCACCTTGTACGAGGTTGCCGGGCGGGCCATACTGCTGCATGCTGCATCTGACTTATTTGAAAATAAATATTATTAATAGCCTACAGTCTTACAAATGGCACAAAGGTAATAGGAAACTAAAAACAATACACATAAAAATTGCGCACCATCTGAAACTTTCAATTAGTATTCGAGAAACTACTCCACCTCGTGGCGAAACATAAAAGTGCATGTAGACTTCAACAGCTGTCACAATTAGTTTGACGAAAACAGAGGACATTTTTGCTGTAATTAGTATTTAGTTACGCTTTACTTGTTTTTGGTAGTTTTCAACAACTAAAATGTGCGTTTATCTTGACTTATCGATTGTAAAATTCTGTTATTCATTTATTTTTTAAACAAATATTTAATTTTCAAGATACAGTACACACACTTTAGGAACATGGACGTGAATGTTTGACGCCGTGTGTCCGCCATGTTGTGTTCTGTCAAGTGCTTTGCTCTCCTTTTGCACTCCGGCCTGGAAGTCGAATTTGAGATATGCGGAAATGGCCGGCGTCCGCTAAAGAGGCAGTTGCCAACCTGGCAGTGTGTGCTGGTGGAGTCCTCGAAGTGAAAGAAGGACGAGATGAGGACGCAGCTGACGAGAGCCAGCAGCGGAAGGCAGACGACGCCCAGGGCGCACGCCGTGAACGACACGCGGATGACCAGAGGCCTCTCGTGGCCGCGTGAGCCCAAAGTCATCTTACTTCCCGCTTGCTGATTCAGAAACCCAAAGACAAAGAAGAACGATTGAAAGAAAGAACACACTATAAAATTGTAAACAAGTATGTAAATTAGTGTGAGATGGGTGGGAAACGTGTGCGTAAGATAACAATATCGAGTATAGACCTTTCCAGTGTGACGTCACATTTAAGGGCAGGGCGTCACTGCGAGTGAATTAAAAAACAATCAGCGTGACCTAGAAAATCGGTCAAACAGTTGATAAATCAACTATGGGTGAACTTGTGCGCGGCCGACGCATGCTCTAATGGAGGGGTGTCCAAACTTTTTCATTTGAGGGCCACATACAGAAAATCAGAAGGACGCAAGGGCCACATAATTTTATGAGGAGAAATTGTGTTTAGTCCTAAAAATTGTACAAATAATTTATTTGTGCTTTTGCATATTTAGAAAAATGCTACAGTATATAAACCAATTTATTTGTAATATGGCAGTTGTTATTATAGTTTGGGAATTTTTCATTATTGTTAGTTTTTATTAGTTTTCAAGGTGGTTCTGTTAGTTTTTATTAGTTTAGTTCTTTAAAAAATGCTTAGTTTTAGTTTAGTTTGTTAGTTTCAGTATTAGTATTTTTATTTTTTTATTTTTTTTTTATGTGTATTACTTGTGCGCAATATTTAAAAAACACCATAGGAGCAATGTCATCTGAAAGTGCTTTTCTATTGGCTGTTGCTCGATGATGTCACTTCTGTGTGACATACTTTCAAACGTCATTGTTCCGGTTTATATCAAAATAAATCTACTAAAATTCCCATTTAAAATCATCCCAAAGGCTCATGCATTAATTTAATTACCAAAGACTAAAACGAAGGACATGTTTGCTATAATTATAGTTAGTTTTAGTTAGTTTTGTAAACGTAAAATGTAGTTTCAGTTAGCATTTTCGTTTTTATTTTATTTCGGTAACAATATTGTTTTTTATTTTATTTTAGTTTTTCATTAGTTTTAGTTAACTAACGATTAACGATTTAACACGATTATCACAATTAACACTTTAACTCGGGCTTGATTTCTGCTGAGTGTGTTGTAAACGTGCGCGCTTTGTGCCACATTTCAAGGGAATAAAAGCAGCCATTTTGTTTGACAGCAAATGCAGTTAGCTTTCTTTTTTTTTTTTTTCAACACACCGGCTTGTAAGCATCTGCTATATTTACCAACACCTGGTCTAACACGCCTCTGCGCAGATTTACGCAGCACTGGATTTGCGCCGGTCAGAAAAATAGAGCTCATATGAAGTAAAATTTTGAAATGGATGAACTTGACTGGGCTGCAGAGTTCTGACCTTCTCGTTCACCATGGCCGTGACAATTTGCCATACGCACACTTGTAAACCTTGTGGAATGTCTTCTGGGAGAATGGCGGCTGTTAGCTGCAAACGGTCGAGCGACGTCATGTCAAAGCCTACAGATTCAGAATGGAATGTCACTTCATTCATATGCGCGTTAAGGCAAGTGAGTCAATATTTTGTTAGCAATATAACGTACCTTACCAAAATGCTCCCGCTTGATCCGGGCCTAAAAGTATTTTAAATATCGCCGGCGTCGGACGGAATCCTCGTATCAATTTTCAGGAGACCAAAAAAATAAAAAATAACATTGCATCGTCACAGAAACACTTTAACACTTTTGTCAAAAAATAAATACAAAATAGGACACATGTGTGGACTGACCAATAGTATAGATTTGTAAAAAAAAAAATATGAATAGCAAAATGTTGACGTGAGGTTTCAGCCCGACACCAGAGATATGTACACTCCGCCTGATCACAAACACAATACCTCGTCAAAAACAAGGCACTGGCTTCAGACTAGAAGTGTGGAAAGCGCACTTTGATGTTTTGTTTGACTGTGATGTTGGGGTATGATGCATCATAGTGGCTGGTGAAGAAAACATCCAAGTGGGTCGCATGCTGTAATCATCATGCTGTCCACAAATGTATTCTTGTCCTGCCTTTGGCCAAGATGACAGGTTTGGCTCTGAGCCTGACTCGTCAGTGCTAAACAAAAAGGGAAGTGCAACATGGGCAGCACACTTACTCATATTTTATATATTTATGGGGTCGCTCTACCATTTTTTTTTCTTCTTTTAAAAAAAATTAACATTGTAAAATGTAAACAAAAATATGTTCGTTTTTAGAGCACTTCATATCTAGTAAAATGTTGGAAGTTAAGTTTTTAGCAGTGGTGCTACAATATTGGCAGTTTCTAAAAATTCCGCAATAGAGCTTGTGAATGTCACATGACCAAACCCAGAAAACAGATGAGCTGTGATTGGTTACCTGAGCCCTTGTGATGTCATTTTCAGTCGACAGCAAGTTGCAAAATGTGTTTTTAAAGGTACTAATTGTACGTAAAAAAATAGTGAAAGTATCAAATTAATTATAGACAAAATATTAACTTTTTATTGCTATAACGGGCTAAATAAGTGAAGTATCCCTTTTAAATAACAAGCTTCATCAAAATTGAGACACTCTATACAATTTCATCTTACATGCAGTATAGCATTGACATTCTTTGCCAATGAGTTAATTTATATACTTACCGAAAATAACAGTTACAAGGGTTCCTATGGAGGTAAATATGGTGCAAAAGTAACTCGTAAAAAAAATTGTACCTGTAGAAAAAAGTATAAATTTGTATATGTAAAAGCCGTGATTTGTACCTGTAAAAAAAATGCACCTGTAAAACAGAAAATGTGTACTAAAAAAGAAATTTGTGCATAAAACATTTGTGCCTAAAAAAAAATATGTACATAAAAAAATTGTATGTAACAAAAAAAAAAGTACCTGTAGAAAGGTACAATAGAAAGGTCCTTTTTGAACATGTCAATTATGATACTATTGACATGTTTTTTCTTTTCTTCTTTTTTAACTTGTACTTTAATACTTGTGATGTGTTTATATGTTCAATAAACGCAACCAACCACCCACAAATATTTGTATGATATGGAATGAAAATAAATAAATAACATTTGTAAGTGACACATTTGTTTGTTGCTATAATCACAGCTACAAATATCCGTTTTTCCATTAATGGACGCACAAATTGCATTTTATAAAGACTAGATTAAATATAAAAACATAAATTTATCAATTATCGGAATTGACCATATAAAGCAGGGAATGATCGGTTATCGGTATTGGTTGAAATTTTTCATATCATGGCCAGCCAAATAGCGTTTCCCTGGTGTACTGCGAGCACCAATCAAACGTCCTTGTGGACGCCAGCTAGTTGCCTAGCAACCTGCTCACTGCCATGGTGACGCTGCGAAAGGGAACTACAAAGACAAGAAAGGGGCACAAAAAGGGAGGGATGATTGCGCCTGGAAATGGAAGAGAAGATTAAGTCTGGAGGGCCAACACGCACACACACGCACACCCGAGTCAGACCTAAGTGAGACTTGAGGCCCTGATTTGCTTGCTTTCAACCCTAAATCTGGATTCAACGCTAATTTGAAAAGACAACCAAAAACAGTTGATAAACAAAATAATTTTGACAAAAGTTAAGGGATCTAAACAAGTGTATTTTCCTGGCTGCTTTCAAGTGCCTGCACTGAATCGTTCTTGCGTGATCTCTTGATACGATTTTGCTGTGTTTTTCAGCAAAAAAAAAAGAAAAAAGAAAAAGCCTCTTTTCGACACAAGCGTTATTTTCTGTGCACAGCCACGCCTGCAAATCAATAGTTTTGCTTTTGTGCCGCGGAGGCACTTGATCGCCAAGCCTTTCAAAGCAGCCTGATGATGACGTCACCATTGTTATGTCACGCTTGGCTGACAAAAGGAAAGAGAGAGAGAGGAAGAAAAAAAAAAAGCAACACACAATGATTGTGGTCATGTCGTATCGGGAAATGATGCTGGACTACGGAACGAACACAACTATTTGGAAGAGGGAAAAAAAAACATGCAATTGTGTAAGAAAAAGGTTTGAACATCAGTGGGCGAACTTCACAAGAATAAATATTATAAATAGGAAACAAAACATAACTTGCAGCCACAATTTTGTGTTTATTTGTTGATTAATAAGAAAAAGAAAAACAAAACTATGCCAAATTGGTAATTTCAATGAAAAAAAAAAAGTTGAAATTGGAAATGGACTTGCTTCTTCAATTTAAGTCGTTATTAGAACAGAATAAAGTTGTAGTGTTGCACAAAAAAATACAATTTGAATGAGAATCAATTATTAATTTCACAAGAGTAAAGTTAGAAAATTAAAGAAATTGCTTTTAATTTTAAGAGAATTAAGTGAAAAAGTTGTAATTTTATGAGCGTACAAATTTCGAAGACTTCAAAATGTTATTAAAAAAAGTTTGAAAACTGTGAAAAAAAAATATAATTTTAAGAGAATTAAATCAGAATTTTACATAAACAAAGTTGGAATATTCCGCAAAAAAAATTCAGTCTTGAAAAAAATAGATTACATAAAAAATAGTTCAAAAATAAGTTTTACGTGAAAAAGTAAGACATTTTAAGAAAAATACATTCAAAGGAAATTGTAATTTTAGGAGAACCAAGTCATAATTTTATAGAAAATAGAATAACGTAAATATTATTTTTTTTTTTTTAAAAGACACTTTTTTTTGTGATTTTAGAAGTTATAATTTTATCACAATGAGGTTTGAGTATCACAGTGATGTAATTCTCAGTGTCTCCTATTGAGTATTGTTTTCAAAAAGGTTGCAGGCGAACATCCCAGGACAAAAACAAACGGCGTTGTCGTGGAGCGAGAGCGCCACGGGAGTCAGTCAAGTCGCGCAAAGCGGCCATGACGACCAGATTGTTTGCACTTTTGTCTCCTTTGGGATCCACAAGGCCACCAAACGCACACCAGCATCAATGTTGGCCTTTTCTCTAGTCATTCATCTTTTGCATTGCAAACCACTAACCCAGTTTGCTCGTTCCTTGTTACATGTAATATGTCATGTTTAGCACTACATCCCTACATTCTGGCAGACTCTTTGCAAGTACAGTAAATGTATTTTTAAATTGTTGCTCAAGGTTGGACCTTGTCAATGTTGAAGATTGGATTCAGAGCAAAGATGTCTTTTTTTGTTTTTTGTTTTTTTTGCATGCGTTGATGGAACGCTGCCGCTGTTTTTAACGAGGCTGATGATGACCCACTTCCTCCTTCACTCGACCCTCCAGTGTGTCACGACGGTCTTTTGGTAGCGTCGTGTGACACGCTGACACACTTAGGTGTCTATTTTGGTGTCAGAAAGAAACTCTCCTGTCCGTCCGACGCTTTTTTTTTTGGGATGTCTGAAAGGCCGCATTTTCACTCCTACGTGCATTCCGACGCTTGCGATGATGCTGTTCAGCGTGCTCGTGTTTTCTAACCTTTCAAAAGGGCACGACGGATGAAAGTCTGATGCAAGTCGGGATGTCACGACGGTAAACGAGAAGATTTTTTTGGGAATGAGAGGATGATGAGAGCAGATGACGGTTGAATGGAGTATGAGTCAGTCATCTTTCTTTCAAGTAGATCTGTCCTACATTGGGTGAGTGCTGATCCCATGTTTTCCCTCGAGAAAACAACAAACCATGAGCAATTTCAGCAAAAATAAGACGGACACAAATATATACAGTAAATTGGAAAATGTTCATTCAGTTCCCTCGGTATCATTGTCTTCATGTTAGGATAGAAAATGTCAAATGAATTTGTGTTGCTCTCTACTTGTGACTTGCAATAACAATTAATTTGAGTTTTATTTTCCATTTTCAGTTTTTGATTATCAACAAAAACATACATGTACATTATAACAACCCTAACTCGCTATCCCACTATATTTATTTTGTCCAGTTACAACACAGTATTGTTTCCAAGGTTGCTTTAGTGCTATATAAATAAAGTTGAGGTTATTTTGGGAAGTAATTCCACTTTTGGCCACTAGGTGGCAGCACTCTTTTGTGTTTTTAAACTGAAAATTGGATTGTTTCAAATTGTTTCAAACTTGGCCTTATTTTTGCTGAAGAGATGACACATTATTATTCACTCTATCATCCTGAATTTTATGCCTACAGAAAGCAGTTGCGCCTGTAGACTCATTTTGTAATAGTTGATTATTGATGTATCCTGTGAGATGATACATTTTTTTGGTGGATTTGTTCACTGTAACACTTTGAGGGATCATAGACTTTTACACTGTACAATATTTTGGCATTATTTTCTCTCTCTTTGTATTATTTTTTTAAGTTGTAATGGTTAAGACATGCCTCGGGTACCTATATCGCAGACTTCACTTATTTCAGGAGTGATCTGGAATGTAATGGAGGTGGGGTTTACTCTATTACTTCTTCTCTGCTATAATTGTCAATTAAAACATGACCTGTATGACAAGTTGTTTTTTTTTTTAGTGAAACGTGTGATTCCTATTTCCCTTTATTGTACACAAACAAATACAACATCTTTCTGAGTCACTTATATTAGTATTTGTAGTAGTGTTCTTCTTTGTTTGTGTCTGCATGACAGTATTATACTGCACTGCCTCCTGGTGGCTAAGATGGAAATACCAGAAGGAGCAGCACAATGAATCAAATCACATCATTTATTTATGATGCACAAAATATTTAACTCTTCTAATAGCTAATTTCCTTTTTTTTTTTTCGAGGCGGGGGGAGACTAACGGATAAATGGCATTTCTATACATTTCAGTGGGAAAAGCTGATATGAGTGACAAATGTTTTGAGTTACAACCCTGGTCATGGAATGAATTAAACTCATATCTCAAGGCACATAGGTGCTAGAGGTTGCGCAACTTCAGATTTTTTTATTTTTATTTTTTATTTTTATTTTTTATTTTTATTTTTTTTTTTTAGTCAAGTCGATGCCAACTAGTCACTTTTTCTGTACTGTACCATAATCCATTTTCTTAACCGCTTACTCCTTACAGTACCATAATAGACTAAAAAAAAAAGTCACAGGAGGAGGGAATGATTTGCAATAATCTATATTCATTGACAATGGACAGTTTATACACTGAATTTATACAGGACGTACGTAGCATGTTAGAAGACATGAATGAACGTGGACCGGGTGAAGGCCAGGAAAAAAATAAAAATCCTCCCGCTCGGTGTGCTTTCGGCAGTCAGGTAACGCTCATCGCTAACGCCAACGTGGCCGAACGGGACAAACAACCCATCCACGTTGCGGGCCCGCCCACCACAGCAGCGGCTTCTGCGTGGTGGGATTGTGCCATGTTTGCAAATAATTACGCACCTCTTTGGAAGATTTCCCTGCTCTTCGTCCGCTGTAGTAGACAGGCAAAAGCAGTTATTCAAAATCCTGCTCAAGTTTGGATTCACACCTTACCGCTTCTCCCACACTCACCAAATCTGCGCATCAAGTGAAAACAACCATAAAACATCAATTCAGGTGACAGAATCATTTCACTCAGTACGGGCTCCTCCGTGATTAGCAACTAGTCGACGTCAAGCTCTAAACATCGTTGTAATTAAGTCGACGAGTCTGTACAATCCCTACTACGCGCTATAAGAGCAGTAAACACGCACAAGACATCAACAAATAAAATAAAATCAATCGGTTGGTGTGATCGGGGTTGAACACGAAAGATTTTGGTTGTACTCAACTATAATGAGATGAAAGTCAAGTTGAAGTTGATTCATTGATGACATCATTGATATTTTTCAAGCACGACAGTCCCCGACATTTTTTTGTGCCAATGACCAGTTGCACGTAAAGACATATTTCAACTTTCGCTCAATTGAACGGAACTGTCCATGGAAGTGTTTGTTCGGGACGATGCAATCTTCAGGATTGTTCCGGCGGAAAAAGGGGCTTGGACAGTCACAGGAACCACCCTGTGGCTGAACGGCTTCGGGGACGGTTCAGGCAGTTGTTTGGGACAACATGTTCAAGACAGAACAGAAGCAAACCTGATAGCGACAACGAGGCTACGGACGAATACGCTCTTTGGATCAGGGGTGGGCAAAAGTTTGTGCTCAAAAAACAAATTCATTGCAATGGTGAATGGACCAGTTATTTAGTGCGATCAATTTTTAAAAGTTGAACGTAGATGTGACCAATAGCGTGCAAAAGGGATGTTGGCCCTGGGCATCCACCTGAGATGATATTTTTATACAGAATTATTATTATTTAAAATAAATAATATCATAAATAACTAAATAAATAACTAAATAAATAAATAAATAAATAAATACATACATACATACATAAATATTTACATTTCACCCATTATTAAATGAGATCAATTCATTAGGGCATTAAACCGATGCCGATTCTGATATTTGTCGCATTCTGATAACCGATTACTCGACCAAGTCATTGAAAACAAATATAATCGATAAAATTGTTCATAACAACAACAACAACGATGTGAATTATGGGGTGTTAATTTCATTATCTAATTAATAGGAAAAAAATAACAATCAGCATAAATTGGCCAATTATTTTTTCCAATTTTAAAGTAGTCAAGCCCTAAAATGAACGAGACTAAATGCAATTTCTGGAGAAATTGCGTGGGAATGCTGAAAACTGAATGCTCATTTATAGCTGAATGCTAAGATTCAAATGTATGTGGCTATGCTTATGAAGTAAATGGAGAGATAAATTATGAAATTATGACCTCCTGGTTACTGGGCAATGCACTTGACTAACTGTACCACCGAGCAGTATCAGACACCTGGTAATGATGATAAGTTATATGTATGGAAGTGGGCGTGGAAAGTGATACTTAGAAAAAGTTCAATGTCTGTCCTATTGAAAATGAATGGGGAAAAGTTGATATTAAATGTTTAAAATTGTGCAAATACTGTAAGTAGTATGGTATCAGGCGATATATACCCCGGGAGGCGTGAATTTTTGAAGCTAGTTGAAATTTGAACAGTGTAAATTGGAAGTATTATGTGGGAGTTGTTAAGTGTGGAGAATAAAAATCACAATAACATATGTGGGAATGCTGAAGCATTCCCACAATAAAATAAATAAATAAAATGGAATTATAAATAAACATAAATAAATACAATTAAATGAATCACATAAGTATGAAAAAAACAGCTGAATGAATGCAACAAGACTCTTCTCAGTGGGCTGGATCAAAATGCTTTGCCCACCCCTGGTTTAGATGGACGTTAAAAACAGATTACAAACACTCAAATTAGCCCTTAATTGGAAAGTAAAACAAAAAGTCCAAGAAAGTGTGATTAAAGGGCATGAGAGAGCCCTCCCAGGTGGTTTGCATGTACAATCAAATCGGACGATGGTCTTGATATGTGTCGCAAAGAGCCAATGGCGACCCTCCAAAGGGCCTCCATACACACACCACCCGGATATTCTCCCCAGAGAGAGAAAATTGAACGCTTTTTGAAAACATCGACTAAATCACACAAATGTCCATGTTCCTCGAGTTTCTATTGGGGTGGGCTTATATTACAGCAGTTTGTTTGTTTTTGTGTCTAGGAAAAAGAAAGAAAAGAGCCACAGCACCTGAGGGACAAACAGGCAGGAAGGAGTCGGAAAAACAGGAAGTTGAGATCGTCTCCTGCAAGTGCGTGTGTCCTGTGGAGGGAACATGAATGGTGAGGATGGAGGACGGTTGGACCGAGTTGGGGCTGGGTAGGGGTCGGTCGGTCGGTGGTTGCAGGATTCCAAACGGGGAGGGGGGCAGGTCAGCCTTGCGTCTCTTTGCCGAGCTCTCGTTCCCGCTGGCCGCTCTTGCTCATCTTCATCTCCGTCAGCTGGATGTAGCGCAGCACGTTGGTATCTGGCAGGAAGTGGGGGAACCAGTGAGCGGGACTCGAAAATAGTGCAATATCGTGATTTTAAAAAAAATTAAAAAATACAATGTAATTGAAAAAATGCACAGCAAGTGCACATGTACAAGACTCGGCAAGTTCCACTAACAAGCCAGGAACCAACTTCGCTTCTCCCTCAACATCTCTCGGTTGCACATACTGTCTTGTAGGGGTGTCACGATTCGCCAACTCCACGATTCGATTTAAATTTCGATTTTGGGGTCACGATTCGATTTTTTTTTCGATTTTTTTTTTTTCCGCTCCCCCACTTTATAACACAGAGGCATATGCTTCTGTAGGCTAAGGCTAGTCTATGATCATTGGTTCTATTCATTGTACAGTAAATCTTATTTCAAAAGATCGGCTACATATAGGTGATGCAATTTCCATATTATTTTTGTGTAAATTTATGTAATATATGATAATTGACATTAGGCAGGAATGATCAAATTCAAAGAATTTATTTACAATATAAAGTTAACCGTCTTGTTCTTACTGAAGTGTAAAATAAAAAATAAAAAAACAAAAACAAAAAGTCACAGTGGGTGCCTGCCATCTATTGACTGTTTTTGGTTACAACAGTGTGCTGTGCGTTCCTCTTAAAATAATGTGCAACAACAACAAAAAATATATTGTATCCAAAGTCATGGAACAAATACAGCCTGAACAAACTATATCCCAACATTTACAGTTGCTGGGCATACTGTAGCTTGGTTCAAGTACACTAATTAAATGTTTGAATCCAGCGTTTTCCAAGGCTGCAGGTCTGCTGCTATAAATAGACCTATGGATCTGGCGTTTCGCGCGAGCTGAAGTGTGTGGAAGTTTCACTGTAAATGAGGATGAAATAGTTGGTTGGACCGTTGTTTTCCCACTTCTAGTTGAATTTGATAAATCTAAATCTTTGTGATGCCTGCGTAAATGTCCCGCCGCCGGCTCCGCTCCCCTAGTATGTATGTGTGTGTTTGTGTCGGCTGGTGCCCGTATAATGGTACTTCAGTTTGAATGCGCCAGCGCGACACTCTGATTGGAGGACTGTGCCAGCGCGACACTCCGATTGGACGACTGTGCCAGCGCGACACTCCGATTGGACGACTGTGCCAGCGCGACGCTATTGTGTATCCGTGTATTATACCCCTATTGGTTATTGTTGTTTCTCCTCCGTTCTGTCAGTTCTGTCAAATGCAGTTATTATTTGTTCACCTTCCACTTTCACTCCCTTGTCAAACCCCTGCCTGAAATTTCAATTAAAACTACTCAGATGTTAAAGTCGACCCGTGTTTATCTACTCTATATTTTCTGTTATTGTGTTACTTCCCTTCCCCTTGACGAGCCGGGCGTAACACCGTGGCCGAGTACAGTACGCGCACATAGCATATCTTGCAACTGTGGTCTTTTTATCGACAACGTGAACGTTGTCGACATAACTCACCGGGAACGCAAAATGTTTCCAAACTGGTGACGAGAGAAGCGGGAGCGGCTTGAAGCACCATTGCTGTGTCTGTCCGCGCTTGCCATCATGACTGCAGGAGAAGTCAGCTAACAAGTGCCGTTAGCTAGTAGCTGAATGGCTGCGTCTCATTTGCTTTCCTGGGAGGTGGCGGTGGCGGCGGTGGCGGCGGGCGCGGGGGGGGGGGGGCATCGAATCGTGTGTCCTCTCTTCTATTTCGATGCTCGAAATCGTGACGTAATTTCGATCGATTTCGATAAAAAATCGAAATCGTGACACCCTTACTGTCTTGACATCAATTAGCTGTACGCTTTATTAGCATAATATCAAAAGGCAAGGAACTAACTTGACTAGACCAGAAACAACGAGAAGGCATTGAGGAACAGAGGAACAGGTGGCCAGATGGAACAGAGGTAATAATCCGGCAAAAACACCCTTCTCAGACAGGCTTATATAGACAATGACTCAATCTGATTGGTTGTGGCTAGACATGTGGGTAACAGGACTGACATGGAATTATCTGATTGGCTGTTGACCAGATAAAGAGATTAAAGATTCCTGACGTCACATAACTTCTGACATCACATAGCGTCTTACCAGTTGAAACTAGATGCTGGTTACATCAGTTCAAAACAGACACTTGAACTCACGGTCATGACCCAAACATAACCCTAGTCATGACAGTAAGCATAACCCTTGCACGACCCTAGTCATGACAGTAAGCAAAAGCCTTGCATGACCCTAGTCATGACAGTAAGTGTAACCCTTGCATGACCCTAGTCATGGCAGTAAGCATAACCCTTGCATGACCATAGTCATGACAGCAAACATAACCCTTGCATGACCCTAGTCATGACAGTAAGCAAAAGCCTTGCATGACCCTAGTCATGACAGTAAGCATAACCCTTACATGACCCAAGTCATGACAGTAAGCATAACTCTTGCATGACCCTAGTCATGGCAGTAAGCATAACCCTTGCATGACCCTAGTCATGACAGTAAGCAAAAGCCTTGCATGACCCTAGTCATGACAGTAAACATAATCCTTGCATGACCCAATCATGACACTATAAAACTAATGATTATTCAATGGAAGATCAATATTTGAAAAAGGTATTTGGTTGAAAAATATTTTATACTTTAATAACCTATACTCAATCGTAGCATTATAAATATATATATATGTATATATATATATATATATAAATAAAATTACATAGTTAAAAAAGTCAAAATTTGACCCATTCTGTTGCTTTATATCACAGCAAAGTATCACGAAATTCGGCTTATAATATATTCACTCATTAAAATAGTCTAAACGTTAATACATAAAAGATTCAAATTCAGTCTTAGGAAGGCAGTAGTAATGAAATGTCTCAAACATCAAATACATTCATAGCATCCCAAACGTGCTCACCTGCAGGCTCGCGGTCGTTGGCGTCTCGCAGGTAGCGGAGGGCACATTGGTAGTCGCCCAAGTGGTAGAAGGCAATGCCGGCGCGGTACATGGCCTTGAAGTGGTCCCGCTGGTGACTCAGGACCTTCAGGCAGTACTCCTTCACTCGCTCGTAGTTGACCAGCTCAGACTGCAGCAGGCAAGCTGCAAACAGGAAAAATAAAAATAAAGACAAGGATGTTAGCAACAGAGCTAGCGTAAGATAAGTTGCAAACTGGCAGTAGTCACAGGTTAAGAGGTGAAATCAGCCATTTTTCTTTTTTTTTTTATATAGAACCACAGCAAAATAGTGCACAATCCATCTTCAGGGTGGCGGTGTGGTGACTATCAATAGACAATACACACCAGAAAAGACATCAAAAGCCACGTTAGCAGTTTTCAACCCCGGGCAGGCGAGGGGGGGGAATAAATACCATTTTCTACATTCTGATAGGCACCTACACTCCACAAATATCTTGTTGTTGTTCTTTCTTCTTCTGTCATACTCGACAGTATTTTATAATCTTGTAGTATGTATGGTAACCATGCTGTATTGTGTCTCATCACACCTTATGTTACACTATTGATCGTGCCTTACCTATTGCGCAATTTTGTATCAGCATTCTAATTGATTTGCTCACCATTCAAAGGTAACTTTTTCCACAGACTCTCTTTTGTACTTGACTGCAAGCCCAAGTCAGCAGCGCTTGTTTTTCCTCAAGCTCTTCGATCCAACAAATGTAGCAGCGATTGACCGCAGCAGCTTTCACATCAGCTAATGCCCCAAATAACTTCATTAGTAAAGATACAAACGCACGCAGAGCTTTTAGTCCGCCGAACGTTTGAAACGACCGCCGCGGTTTCCACTTTCAGCTTTCCCCTCGTTATTGCTCGCCTTTCCATCTCTCCACCCGTCGCTCCGTGTCCTAATCGTTTGTCAAATGTCAAAATAGCTCCCTTCCATTTGCACTCGCTGGTCCTGGTGTGTCTTTTTGAACCTCGGTCTCATCCGGCCTCTCTCCTCGCCGTCTGCCCTTGCCACACACGCAGACAGCTCTGTGATGTGAGCAACGTGAGTCAGGCACGATTAGCTGGCAGGCAGGTTGAGTCAGGGAGTGAGAGACACAAGGGGGGGCGTGCGATGGCGAGGGACAGGGCTGTGGTGGTGGGAGACGCCTCGGGGGCTCAGGAGCATGAGATGAGATAAGACTGATGGGATTCTACAATGAGGAGCAGTGTGTTAAAAGCCGTTATTGCTGCCCTACCCGTCATCCTCCGTCAGTGTAAGCGCGTGTGTGTGCGCGTCCAAAAAGCTAATGTAAGACAAGGTGAGTGAGGCCAAAGAGCAAAATGTTCTATCAAGTGAGGAGACATCATTATGGAGCTCAGTGTTCTGTGCTGAAGGGTTGGATCCCAAAGCGCAGACACAAATAAGGTTTTAACTATTTATTCACATAACTTGACTAAACGAAAAACAACGAGAATGCATCGACAATCACGAGACGTCAAGCCCCCTTGGGCTGCGGAGAAGCACAGAGGAACAGAGAGTAATAATCCGGCAACCACACACATTTCTAAGACAGCTTATATAGACAGAAAATCGATCCCATTGGTTGTGGCTAGACACGTGGGTCCCAGTACTGACATGGAATTATCTGATTGGCTGTTGATCCAGTAACGCGATTAAAGATCCTTGACATCACCTATCATCACGTAGCATTAAAGATTCTTGTTACCACATAACATCACATGGCATTAAAGATTCTTGACATCATATGTCATCACATAACAAAAAAGATTCTTGACATCACATAGCCTAAAACTAGATGATGCTAACATCAGTACAAAACAGACACGACATCACACACAACAGGTCATGAACTCAACTCAAACTTAACCCAGGCGTGACCACATGACCCAAATTTTACTCCTGCATGACCCGAGTCATGACACTCAGTCCTTTTTACATAAGTTACAGCTTTTATATACACAAGTGCGGACTTGAAGCCTTTGACCAGCGACTCTTTTGCATACCACACTTTGGTGAGTCAGCTCAGAGAAGCGAAGAAACAGTGTGGTCACCAATTTGCAGATTTGGGGTTTTATTGGTAACATTTTATATTTGAACCACAAGTCGGACTGCAGTATGTACTGTAAGGATTAAAAATTCCACAACCAAAAAAAGCATCACCACACACCTTCACACGCGCGCACACATTAAAAAGCAGAGCAACATCCGTGAAAGTACACCCTGTGCCATACTTGGAGACAGTGTGTCGGTGCCTTTTATGACGAGTAATATTACAAGCGGGCAGGCAATAGACGGGAGGCTCAATCATGCCTGGAAAGAAATCTGAGCAGTTTCAGAAGCGAACCACCATTCGACGAGATGCCACCACAGAACGATGCAAAACTATGTGAAAAACACCTATGTCCATTTTTTCCTTTTATTTCTTTGTATGTTTTTGGAATAAAACTGAATGCAATTGCAAACATCCCAAAAATTTGAAAAAAAAAATGGACATAAGTATTTTTCACATAGCAGAGACGATATGGTAAATTCAAATAAACGTATTTATTGACTTATTTATTGTGTGTAAACTGTGCATATTTTACACACGGTTCATGCCAAGATTGCAAATTTCGCACATGACAGGAACTGTCTAGTTAAGTTAACCTTTAAGTTTATCAAGTTAGGTCAGTGAGTCAGCAAAAAAACAAAAAAACAAAAACAGAGCACCAAACCAAAACTTCCTGCTCCTTTGAGAAAGCTAACCCAATGGGGTTTTGTTTCATATGTTAGCATCAGGTCAATTGAGCTAGCTAATTTTCTAAAGCAAAGTGATGTGCTTGTTTGAAAGAATCAACATGTAACTTTTTTTGCTTTGATGTTTTGAGCAAAGAATATCAGTCAGAGACTTATTTTCTTGGTCAGACGACAAGAAATCGCCCGATTTTGGTTCTACAGACGCATTGCGGACAAACGGGGCATGTTGTAAACCATTTTGGGTTGCCTTGACTTAGCGTCACCCGTGTAGTGTGACACGCTCAACAATTGGTCGCCTGTTTTCCGGGATGGTTCAGGAACATGACGACAAAAGTCGAGCATTTCGTCTCGCACCAAATGATTCCTGCTACATGCAACCGCTGCTATTTTGGCTACCTTGACTGCGCATAGCAAAATTATTTTTGGAGTGTCTTGCCCTTGTTTGATTTTTGTGTTCTTTTAGCCTTGCAACGGTGCCTCCGGAAGATTGGTCCCCGAGTCCCTTTTCCAACCCGATCCAGCCCTGTCAATAAGTCACCTGCTTGCTGCCAGCCTTGGACCGCTCCTACACTCAACCCTCACACAGCTACTTTTTTTTGTGTTTGTATCATTAACCTTTTGACCGCCAAAAACGTTTAATGACGTATGCTAAAATCCTAATGAATGCCGCCATAAACGTTAATTGACGTTTACTGAGGGATTTTTTTTTTTTCCTCAATGGGCAGTGCAATGTCTTGAGCAGCACTGCCTGCTCAATGGGTTGTGGAATCAAAAACACCCACTAACTATGGCCAGCAGATGGCAGCATTGTATCTCTTTTCAATGGGCTCGCGGTATATGAAATTAAATGAAATACGACTGATATGATGAAATTGAACGTTTTTAAGGATGATGTGAATGATCAAAGCCTTTGTCACATTAAATCTAATTCACAGAGCATCAATAAACAAAAGAAAAAATAGTGTCTGTTGTGCAAAAATGTACTTTTTCAATGTCACTCAAATTACCTATTTTTGAATGGTGATTACTAAAGAATAGAATAAGATAGAAACATACTTTTTATGTTTATGTAGTCGTAGCTTACAATATTTTGTTTGTGAAAATGCTCGAAATCGGCTGGCATTGTTGCAGTTGTTTTTTGGATAATATTTGGCAGTCAAAAAGTTAATTGAACGTACTACCTGTCTTCCTCATCATTTTGGGGGCCGCGTCTAACTCACACAATCAACCCTCACAAACTCGTTCAAATTGTGAAGAAGAAAAAAAAAAATGCACAATACGTTTTCTTCAATGTTCTGCTGGACTTGGCCTTATGTACATTCACATTCGTGGTAATTCACAGCAGCTGATCAATAATTGATGTTTACAGCCATCATTACAAGACGACGGCCGAGAATGAAAAGTATAAATCCTCGTAGCCGGCGAGGCGACGACCCTTTCGACCTCTCCGAGTGAGGCAATTCCACCCGAAATAACCGCGCCATGCATCAGAAACGCTTGGGCTTTGTGTTAATTGAAAAAGCGACATTTTTCAGGATAGTTTGCGACGGAAAAGGACGACTAATGAGACGTGAAGCCGCACAAAGGGAGTGAGCGAGGCAGGGAGGTTTGTTGTCTTCATGAGGAACCTGATGTGAGTGCGGTGACGGAAGAGTGAGCCGAGGTTTAATGGGATGCAGCAACACTGACTGGCGCCGACTAATTATTGTCCAGCTACTGAAAATGTTCGAGGGGATGATGGTATGAATGTACAGTCGTGTGCAAGAGATTTGCTGTTTGAGCAATGTCGTGAATCGTGATGACTTTATATCACAACCGTGTCACTCAGTAGAGCAGCCAAGAAACATCATTCTTTTTTATTTACTGCAAGTAATGCATCGTTATTTATCTATGTATGCTAGCAAGCTATAGTAACAGGTTGAAAAATGAAATCGTCTTCCGCTAGATCGCAGAAGGTACAATTAAGCTGTCATTCCTTCAGCAAAATTAGAGCTTTGATTTTCTTCAAGCAAATGGGCCAAAATGTCTAAGTGCATTTGGTGAAAAACGTAAAGACGATCCGCAATCAGAATAGACGCTTCAAGTGTGACGTCACGTTGAATTGTGCCCCTTGTGGTATTTTTTACGTACAATTAGTACCTAAAAATACATTTTGCAACTTGCTGTCGACTGAAAATGACATCACAAGGGCTCAGGTAACCAATCACAGCTCACCTGTTTTCTAGGTTGGGTCATGTGACATTCACAAGCTGAGCTGTGTTGGTTACCTGAGCCCCTGTGATGTCTTTTTCAGTCGACAGCAAGTTGCAAAATGTGTTTTTAAAGATACTGATTGTACATGGACAAAAATGAAAATATCAAATATATTATAGGCAAAATATTAATGTTTGACTGCAAAAAAATGGCTAAATAAGTGAAGTATCCCATTAAACAAGATTTTTTTAAAATTTTACAAAAAAAAGACGAAAATGTGCAACATTCACAGATGCCAAACTCCGAATATGCATTAAGTAGTTTTAAGTTGTAATATCACCATTCACCACTAGATGGCAGACATGACTTAGTTGCACTTAAAGCAGTGTTATACTGCCATTTATATGAGTAGGCCTAATATTTTGTTGTTGATTTGGAATAATATGCAGGAGAGACATCGTACCTAATAAGTATAATATGAAGATTTTGGAGTTAACTTGACGTTGGTTTGCTGTTCAGCAGTTTTGTGCCGTCCTTGAATGATCATTTTTGTCATACATCTGGTTAGCAAGTGTGGTCCTATGTGAGCTCCCAGTGGCACTGATAAAAAAAAAAATTAATTTGTGATCCCCTTCAGCATTTAAGTTGCCAATCCCTCGTTTAGACTATGAGACGAAAACAAAGAGCAACATTTTGTGATACAAAGCACAGCAAAAAGGTTGCTTTTGACTTCAGAATGATTCCTGCTTGTATAATGAGTGTGTCGGTTACGTTGTGTATACACGGGTGTGCATTTTGATACCCGGCGGCTTGGCCTGCGGCATCATGTCGAGTCTTCACCATGACTGGTTTTCATGAAGGTGCAGCTCAAAGTCTGGGAGCAATGAAATGAGCTGCTGCGAGACGAGACACAACGTGGAGAAGGATTGAGGCAAACGAGGCAACAAAACCCATGAAGGGAGGAGGGAGACGCAAAAGACCAGCTCTCACGCCAGATGACTTTCCCACTTCCTGACGTTCTGAACTCATTTCCTCTTCTGGCAATCCGGCTCATTTTAAGACACTCCTTGCCCCCGCTGATTAGTCGGCTGCCTATCACCTGAGCTAATTAGTTGCGCAGGAAGCGAGAGCCATCACTCTTCCCCCACAGGCGCATCCTCATTTCCTCACTCATTCATGCTTGAGCCCTGAATTCATGCTGAATCTGTTCACACTCACTCACTCCCAGCTTGCAAATTTCACAGCATCAGACAGTTGATTGGAACAAGTCCAGGAGAACTCAAGCACTTTTGTGACTCCGTTCATGTTTCCCATTGAAATACGTACAAATGTAATCAATGCATAAAATTGGACTCATTATTATGACAACTTGTTTGACTTATCTTATTATGTTTCATGTACAGCACTTTGTATACAGCAATGCTTGTTTTCAAGTGCTTTACAAATAAAGTTGAGTTGAGAGCTATCGCTACCAGTTTTTCACTTTTCTTACATTTTAAAGGGATACTTGACTCATTGAGACATTTGCAGCAGTAAAAAGTTCATATTTTGCCTCCAATGATTTTGATAACTTCATTATTTTTCACGTACAATGAATACTAGGGATGTAACGATATGGGCAATATCGTGATATTAAAACCGCCACAATATTGTCGTCCTCATGTTCACAATATTTACAAGGAACACATTTGTTAAAAAAGTCAGGTTGATTTCCATTTGTGCAGTCCTAGCACCCTCTAGTGGCTAGTTTATTAGTGCAATTTAATTTTTATTCGGGATGTTTTGGCCTATGTTTAAAATCTATGCTAATTGTCAGATGAAGGGGAACCTAATTTGCTTGTTAAGCAATTAATGTGTGCTTGCATTAGCAAGTAAATGCCTCAATATTGTTATTAGAGATTGTAGGTGGTTTATATGCATTGTTATGTACAAAAGCACAATATTGTGCTTTTGTTTAGTATGAGATCTTTTTATTTATTTATTTATTTATTTTTACAATATGGTAATCTTTTTTAAATATCGCCAACCCCCCACAATAACGTGATAATTATCGTACCGTGACCTTCATATCGTGATAATATCATATCGTGGTGTTAGGATATCATTACATCCCTAATGAATACCTTTCAAAACCTTCAAAAACTTCACCTTTTGTTCTGGGTTGGTCACGAAACTGAGCCATGTTTGGTTGCTAGCTATTTCCTCAGCACAGGTGATGTCATCTTCAGTCAACAGCAAGTGGAAAATGTGTTTTGAAAGGTTTTAATTGTACATGAAAAATAATAAAGTTATCACACGACAGTAATTCTAGACAAAATATGATCTTCGTACTGTTGGTAATGCCTCAATGAGTCAAGTATCCCTTGAAATAAAAATGTAATAACGTGCTATCTTTCAACAGATGCCATTTTTTGAGACTTTCTGATGTGGGCTATGTTTTTCATTTATGATTCTGATTATGATTCACAGTGGGCCAATAAAATGGGTGGGCGTGGAGCTACAGTTCTATTTTTGAAATGAAATGGATTGAGGCATGAGGTTGATGATCTTTTGTTAACTGAAGAAGGCTTGGAGTTCGATTTTCACCCACAAGGAAATGGCCTTATAAGCATCCACTACACAAAAGTCACATAGTCTTGCTTTTCAAGTGCCTGATGCACTATGATCCTCACAAAATGCTCTCTCTTTTTTTTTTGGGACAGGACATGATTGAATTTGACGTCAGCGCGCTAGGACCGAGCGGACGGCCTGGCCTCTCCTCTCCTGGCCCCCCTGCTAAGAATAGCTCTCGCCCTCCGAGCCACGTTGCTCGTTATCATGAAATCGTGATCACGACGTCTCGTCTGCTGCGACGTGACTCGGAACGATCGTGCGCTTGCTTGCCGCCTTTGCACCCCAATTTCGCAGCCGTTTCTACTTCCGCTGTCACCCAAAAGGAAATACTTATGCCATTCGTGTCATGACAAAAAAAAACAAAAAAAAAACGTAATGGCACACTGCAATCTTGTTTGAGCAATTTGTTTAAATGTCAGTGGATTTTGTTTTTATTTTGCTACGTTTCCAGAGAGGAATTATGTTGTGATTTTCCTGTTTTTCTGTGGTCAAAAGAGATCATTATCTCATATTTTACTTGAGCCAAGTGAGCCAGCGAGCGTTTTCATGAACGGAGCTCAAAGATATGACTTTTTCTATGTACACAAAAGTCAAGTCAAGTCACAAAAGGACTCTTTCTGTCAAATACTGTACAGCATGATTACTGCCAACAAAAGGCCCAAAATAAAACGAGAAGTTCAATCACACAGCACTATTTCTGAGTTTAAATTTCAAAAAGCAAAATCAAAAGACAAATTAGACACATAAAATTTTAAAAATGTTAAATACTACCAAAATAAAATTATACAAATAATAATGCATAATAGTTGCGAAATAAAATAATAAATTAATGTATATAAAACAATTAAATGAAAAACATGTAATAAATGTTACAAGTCATTAAATAATTCAAAAACAGAATAATAGACACATAAAAAAATTTAAATGTTAAATACTAGCAAAATAAAATTATGCAAATAATAATAAATAATAGTTACAAAAAAACAATAAAATAATGTAGATTTATTGAAAAACATGTATTAAACGTTCTAAGTAATTAAATAATCCAAAAACAGAATAATCAAATGACCGTTTACAACAAACATGTATAATAAATACACAATGTAAGCAATTTTCTCGGCTGGCAGAGGTTAATATAAATAAAATAAAATAAAAAGAAATAAATAAAGCAGGTTAAAATAAAGCAATAAATGTCAGCCTCTCGTCCAATATTGGAGTCGAGTCAGTTTGCACTTTCCACTCTTTGCCATTGTCCGCCACTCCCAAAATAGTTGCTGACTCAGGATGAATGCTCATCTGCTTAAATATTGATAGCAATAAGGAAGCTACATCACGGATGATTCCTCTAATGCTGTCCACCATTGTGGGTAATATTTCGGGGTGTGGTGAATTCATGCTGCTCAAGAGGATGAAGAACAGGCCCAGCCCGGCTATTGTTTTCTTATTTAAGCCAGCTGTATATTCTCTTTAGTGCCAGCTTACTTTTTGCATTGTGAGTCAAAACAGATATTCAAAAAGCATTTAAGCGCAATTTAATAAAGCATGGAAAAAAAAGCTTTTATTGATGTAGTTTTTTTTTTTTTTTTTACTGCTCTTTGCTTGACTGATCACCAAAAGGCATTTGGTGGACACAACACAGACTTATTGTCTTTTGTGTGTGTGGCAACTTTCTCCACTTTAAGAAAATGGATGGATGGATGGATGGATATGTATGCTGATTCCTAAAGTTGTAGTCAATCTGGACATCCAGCCGTTTTTACCCACCTCAGAGGGCGGCCATTTTGCAAACTGCTGACTGAAGATGACATCACAGTTGCTCAGGGCTCAGGCAACGACCAATCACAGCTCACCGGTTTTCTGAAACTGAGTTGAGATTGGTTGGAGCAACTGTGATGTCATTTTCACTCCACAGCAAGTGGCAAAATGGCCGCCTTCTGATAAGCCCTTTGCACACTACATTTAACAGCCAGGGGGCGTGGTCTAAGAAGTGGCAACATCTCCATTTCCTCCTGGTAGGCTGCTACGCCAGCACTTCCGAATATGGGCGCGCTGGCAACCCGTCACGTGTTGCCGTGTGACAATTTCACATTGAGCGAGTGCAGTGTGAAAAGGGCTTTACATGTTCCAGTTAAGAGCATTTTGAATTGACGTTTGAGGGAGGACTGACTGAATGCAGTCCTGTTTGCAGTCTGGTACGGCGTTGCCACTCCCATCGGACGCGAGCACTGCCTGGCTATGCCTGCATTGATCTGGTATGATTGCAACTTCAATCACGGCCAATCAAATGAGCTCCTGTCTTTCCCCTTTAAACGCAGTGCGCTACTCTCGTACTATTGTCAACATGGCCATGTGCCATGAATTCCTCTGCCGCCCAGTGAGATGATTTCAAAATGTATTTACCCGTCCATCAGTATCATTTTTTCTGGATGGCTTGTTTGGAGGTGACGGAGCGCAAGCTTGCGCCTTGACTCCTTCTCCCCTCTAAGAGGGGATTATCCCATCATCATATTTAAGAGATGTGTCCAGTTTTCTCTCGCCGTCTCTTATTTTAGCCCCCTCGGATCCTTTGGCGCTCGCCCCCTGCCCCCCTTATTGAATGTGGGCCTAATCTGTGGAGTGAATATGAAGTACAGTGTGGGCAAAGTGGAGGGTGACGAGCCATCTGCAGCCCTGGCTGGCATACAGCGAGCTCGCCATCCTGCTCTGTGCACAGGAAGCGATTCATTTTCATTTTCATCTCCCCAACCATCCCCCACCTTCTCTTGCCCTTGAATGGCACCTCAAATTCCTCCTTTCTACCCCACAAGCATACCGCAACCCATCGTATGTAGCCTGCCCTGCGTTTCATCTCTCCTTTGCTCTCGTGCACACCCCCTAGTGAGGTGGTTGGCGGGAGATGAAAGGGAGGGAGGACTTTTGCGATGCGATGCGCTGGCCTGCCTCCGCCGCCGAATGCACGCAGCCGACTGTACCAGCGGGCAACCTGCTGTGCGTGCTGTTACGCGATTCCCCAAACGCTCCCGGAGGTTGTGGAGAATGTGGAATATTGTCATCATGGCAGCTTCTCGCCTCTGTGAAGAAGGCTGCGGTCCAAACACATGTTGACCACAAGCTGTTAAAAATTATAATTTGAAAGGTTCTCTAAAATGCCTTGAAGGATTTAAAGGGATACTTGACTCATTGAGCCATTTTCAGCGGTAAAAAGTTAATATTTTGTCTATAATTAATATATTGACGTAATTATTTTGCATGTACAATTAATACCTTTAAAAAGTTTCTACTAGTTGTCGACTGATGATGACATCACCTGTGCTGAGGAAGTAGGTAACAACCAATCATGGCTCAGTTTATTGACCAAACCCAGAAAACAGGTGAGCCATGATTGGCCGTTACTTACTTCCTCAGCACAGGTGATGTCATCATCAGTCGACAACAAATAGAAAAATTACTTTTTAAATGTATTAATTGTACATGAAAAATAACGAGGTTATCGAATTCATTCTGGACAAAATATTAACTTTTCACTGTTGAAAATTGTTCAATGAGTCAAGTATCCCTTTAAGTGCTAAAATGAGGGTAACAGCTGATAATATGGAAGCTTACAGAGGACATGCTATTATTATTTTTATTATTATTGGCAATCCTCCTTTTGTTTGTTTGATTTTAACTAGCGGTGTCAGGAGATTAAAATTTGTAATTGTACTTAATCACCTGACTTCACGATTGATCGCAAATTTTACATCTGTTCTAAATGTACAAAAATTTTGAGATACAAGTGCTAGATGATGGCTGCAATTTCAATTTAGTTCCCAGCTAAGAGTTAAGTTTGACAGATAGTGAACAATTGTTCCGAAAAGAGGCTTCAAGCTGTTTACATTTACTGTTAAACTAAACTTGAAAGAAAGTACACGTTGTGTATTCAAAACAAGCGCAGAACTGCCATGAAAGTCCATTAGCTTAATGCTAACACGTAATGGGAAACACCCTAGATCAAGTCAAGTCAAGTCAAGTCAAGTCAGGTTTATTTATATAGCCCTTAATCACACCCAAGTCTCAAAGGATGGGCTCGTGAAAAGCATGTGGCCGTGTTACAATGCTTGAAGAAACACATTTTGTATCATTTTTTTTTGTCCTCTGCAAAAAAATAAAAATAAATTATGACTATTACTTCAGTTTACACGAGTCACTTATAGTAGTTGTGAATGTATGACATTGGAAGCCCGCATAGCTACTTGCGGTTCGGCACCTGCGGATTTTCTTTTAATTAAAAAAAAAAAAAAAAAAAATGGGAGGCAAGCCCATTTCTCATAGAAAACACTTATTGGTTTATTCCGGGGGGTTTTCTACAATACATTTGTAATGGACATCAATTAAACACATTTTCACTGTTTGTGAGCCGGCCCATTCCTGTCAAATGGAGATTCGTATGCATCTGTTATGATATACGTTTGATTTCATTTGGTTATCACTATATGTTTTATTTGTAAAGTAAATGAAATATTTGTATTGCCACTCATCCAGTGCGCTGTCTTCTACCATCCTGGTAAAAATGACTATGAAAAAAATAAAAATGAATCAATGGCTTGATTGTTGATTTGTATCCTACCATTGTGTTCGTTCCTCTATGAATGAAGTGAATTTGTAATAGCAAGAGTGGTGGCAGGAGGCCGTGAGCAGTATTACTCCAAGCAAAAGGGAAAAGGCACAGTGCTGGTTGCCATGGTAAATATGCCCCCCTGTCGAGTGTGTGTGGCACTCCCCTCCCCCTCTTCCTCTACTCCTCCTCTTGCTCTGCGCACTGCCCCCCCCCCCTCACACTGACCAATCCCCTTTCCCCACTCCCTGATCCCCATTTTGCTCATCTCTTGAAATCATCTCTCAAAATATACTGGACGTGCTCATGTAGATGTGGCGAAAACTAACAAGCAAAATTTAGCTCCTCCCCCATATACCAAGATGTTAATTTCCCAGTCCAAATCTTACTTCAGCATATGTCACTGGCACCACTTACTACTTTCCTACTTGCCAGCAGTGGCATGCAGTCATAATAAGCTATTAATGCGGTGCATGACCAAGCCCTTCAAAATAAAATCATTGAAAATATTTATCTGTCCGTGTCCTCTAAAATACTGATTAGTCTTAAATTCCTGTATATTTTGTCCTGTTTTCCTCGCGGGGAGCGGAGAAGCCGTCAACTTGTTTCGTGCATGCACAAGGAGAAATCAAGTTGTTAGTTCTGACAACATTGTTTGTGTTTCTGCCTTTTGAATAGCAAAAAAAGCTGTCAGTCAAGCAGCGTTTTTGACAACGCGCATGTGCGTAACTGGCTTACTTGACTTGTTCTGCGGTAAAAAGTCACTGGTTCAGCTCAAGTTCATCGCCAAATCCCAATGAGTGCCCTTTTCCCGGAGAACTTTTGAGGAAAGGAATAATTCAAGTGGTCGTTCTACTCCCGAAGTAGTCATCACGAAAAACAGGGAAGAATTTCGTCCATCACTTTCAAACCAGGAAGTACGAGAAACATAAATCTTGCTGTCCAGAGGTGAGCAAACTGTTGTTTGTTGGTTGAAATCGCTTGTGGCTCCGTTGAGTTTGTAAAGTGATCTAATGTCCGCACAAGTGTTTGTAGTTAACAGGAAATGCTTTAATTGTCGCTCAGAAACAGTACAATCCAGCACGAGCGGCAAAATCAATAATGGCACTAAACACTCGTGCGGCAGTTGCCTTACTAACCAAGTAGCAGCGCTTTACGGCATGCCGGACTACTGTCGTAAAGTCCAGTGCAAATAGTCCTCATAGGACAGCGATGTCATTTTTTTCCTCTCCCAGGTTGAGCCCACTTCGTGGGCACGAGCCAGTTCCGAATACTGTAAATTCAAAGGTATTTGCAAATTTGTGGGCATGTGATTGTGTCATTTCACTCACCACGGTGCTGGTTATATTAACTGAAGTGTGTCAGTCCTGAATATTTTAACCCCCAAATTTTTCAGCTTGCATTTTTCTCAGTCCAGCATGCCCACATTTGCTTTTTGCAGATCTCATCTGTTAGTGCTATTCTGTAAAATTGTAACAATGAATAATTGATGTGCAGATGAGACAATAATCAGCACAAAAAAAAAAAGCTGAGGTTCTATAAGTGGAAGCAATGTTTTTGTTATTGTCATAACGTACGCTAAGTGCACCCGCTTCCCATCACTTCTGCCTGCTTCCAATCAGGCTCTTAAAGCAACACTTGAAAGAGTGCAGTGCAACATGTTCAATCTTCATATTATGCTTTAAATACTATGAAATATGGCAGCGGTGCAGAATCTACTTTTTTTTTTTTTTGGTTGACTTCCCGTTTAACAAAGTTTGCTTCGAGTTAAAAGAATTACTAGTTAGTCATAATTCTCACTCTTAAAAACTCAAAGTGCTTAATCCATTATAATCATTTTGAGCGGGCCTTATCATTTAATGGACTATTTCAATTTATTTTTACTGCGTAGTATTAACTTCATTCAGGAAGAGGCAAAAAAAACAACTTAGTTCACGCATTGTAAAGGAAGATAAAGCAGAGGAGGATGTGTGAGGAAAACAAACAGTTTTGATCAAAAATACCAGCTTTCAGACAGCAGCCATTTCGGTGATACCGAATATGCCGAACCAACAACGGCTAAAGTCGTTCTTATCAATTAAAGTAAGATTCACTTGTTAAATATTAATATGGCTCAAGAAGGACTTTATCTAGCACAGGAGATAATATAATTATCTTAAACGCACCTGCATTATAGTTTATATTTATTTATTTATTGTATACAAAAAAATACACATATGTGAATGTTGCCCCCAAAAGTCTAACTCGACTCTGGATAGAGTAGACATATTTCACTCAAAAAATAAAAAATAAAAATTCCAACGTGAACCCAATGAACCGTAAAAGGAAGCATGCACGCGTACAGCGGCCAGCCCGCCACTGTGATCGGGTTGGAAGCGGTCGTGCCCGGAAGGCGACTGACTGACCTGTGAGGCTGTCGTAGCACTCGATCTCGGTGCTCTCCACGGCTGTCCGCTGCTCCTCGGTGAGCTCGGCGGCGGCTTGCTGGCTCAGCAGGTTGACCTCGGAGCCGCCGGTCGTCCCGTCGGCGGCGACGTGCACCCCTTTGAGCTGCAGCAGCGCCCGGTGGTACTTGCCGATCGCCTCGCGAAATTTCTTCTCCTTGTAGCAGCGGTGGCCCTCCGCCTTGAAGTCAACGGCTTTCTGGATCTTCGTCTCCATCTCCGTTTCCGCTGAGAGGCCGACTCGACACCCGCCGCCCCCTCCTCCGTCTCCTGCTCCTCCTCCGCCGCCGCCACTGGCGGCCGCTGCCAGACTCCGGCCGCCGGTCTCCGGGTAGCTTTTGAGGCTCTTTATCGGTTGTTGCTTGGCTTCCATGCTGCCTAGTGAGCGGGGATGGAGCGGACCATGGTGCTCGGAGGACCGGAGCAGCGTGCTGTGCATAAAGGATGCGCTTCGGAGCGGCGAGGCGTATGCTATGCTACGACGGGGAAATGAGACAAAAGTTGTACGAACGTCAAACGGTTATTTGGAGCTAAATGCGACGGCGAGCGGCGGCGCCATTGTAGGAATCGGCTCCCCGATGGAAGCTAGCTCGGCTGCGAGGTGATGCTCGCGGGGACGTGTCGTGGCAACAACTGAAGCACGAGCAGTTTCAGCACCACAGGCACGCGACCGCCTCTTTCGCAAAGCATTGTGGGAACTAGAGTCCTTACACTCCTGATCAAAATATGCACACGGAACTAACCCGCTATGAATCTGTACTTCGCATGTGCGTAGTAAAGTAAAACAGACATTCCATTATTTATTATACTTTTGGGATCAGGGATTTCTAGTTTATATGTGGAAAAACATATATTTACTTTTTAAAATTTTATTTAAACAGCCGGTGTAAAAATGTCAAATAATTATACATGAGGGCTAGCACTTTTGCTCAAAGACCATGTTTCATTTTTCAAAAGGACAGACGAGTGTGGTGGACACTACTTGTAGATGAAGTCTTAAACAATAAAATAAAATATTTTTGAATACTGTAATAAAATAATTCACTCATCTTCTTCTTGTGTTGTTGTTCATCATGGACAATCTGTATATCTCCGATTATTTAATAGAATATTTTGAAAATGTTACACCTATTCTTTAATATTCAATTTAATTTTACAATTTTATTTTGACATTTAAACAATTACCTAATTTAATAATAAACACAAAAAAGACCTGTTTTCCACGTTAAGTATATAAAGAAAACTTCGAACAAATCGGCAAATGATGTTTTCCATTTCCGCTGTAATCAAGCGGAGGCATCGAGGCAGTTCAATGTTGCGGCGATATAGTTTGGCCAAGTGGAGTTGCCGTACCAGTTTAGTGCCGCATCAGATTGGGTCATCACGAGTCGTGAGGCGCGAAAAGAATTTCACAACAGCAACAGCTTGTATGCCATTGTTATTTTTTCGTTATTAAATTAGAAACAGGATTTGTACCCCTCTCTCTCGCATACGTTTTATTCAATTTCTTTTAGTATATCACCATTTTCTATGAAGGTGAGCTGGGTTTTTTCCCCTTTTTAAATATTTTTTTTTTCTTCACTCACTCACACACACGCACGCACGCAAACTTACATGGTCTCCCAGGCGCGGAGGCGAACCCACACCAATCGGCACTGAAGGTAAGTGACGGCTCCACTCCTGCACCCGGAGCTCAGGTGAACTGGGGTTTCACTGCAGTTCACGAGTCCTGATGACGTCATCGATTTCCACGACCGCAAGGGAGGCTTGCAAAGGGAGCGTGCGATCTCTAGTGGACATGGAGTAAATCTTACACCTTTTTGCATGACGTAACGTTTAGCCTGCAGGCTACCACGCAGTCTGCAAAAAGGTGTGCTTCCTTTGTTCTACAAATATACACAGTCTGCCATCTTGATTAAAAAAATAAAAATAAAAATACACACCTGTATGTTAGGGTCATTGAAGAATCGAAATTAGAACTGAATGATCAACTAATAAAATTTAAATCAATGCAATTTTCAAAATGCAAACTGGCTGCACATTTTAATAAAATAAAAAAAAGCAGTCGTATAATTATAGTATATTATTAGTATTTCTAACTTGTGCAAGTATTTGTTAAAAATAAAAAAATACATGGAAAAGGACCTTAATTAAAAATAGTTGTATTTTAAACCACAATTGCAATATTGTTTCACAATTACAGAACAGTAAATTGTTTTTCAAAATTGTTCAGTCCTACTCTAAATTTTCCACAGGTGCGATGTAAATGCTTATTGTCTAAATGTGCCATTTGATAGGAAGAGTGGCAAAAAAAATCAGTTTAAAAAAAATAAAAATAAAATAAAAAAATAGAGGAAATATTTTTTTTGACCCGGTTTAATTGTTTTTCAAAGTACGCCTTCCTTGGTTTCTTTCTTTTTAACAATTCCTCTTAGTTTCTGGAGACAATAAAAGTTGAAAAAATTGAAATATTTACAGGGGTAACAAAGTGTGTCAAAAAAGACATCGTTATGAGAACACCATTATCTGGTTGTGTCACAAGATTTGACAAGTGGGCAGTGCGGAAGCATGCCAGCTCTTTCAGGATAGAACTTGTGCAATGGAAAAGGGAAATTAGATTGATATTTTCATTTCTCCAACATAGAAAAAGAAGTAGCATAACATGTTTTGTGCAGTGTGAAATCTAGTCTACCATATCTATACTTTTTTTTTTTTTTTTTTAATTCTCAAGTCATGCTGCCTTTCGGGTCGGAAGTCTACTACGGAAATTAAGTCCATCAGAAGGTTTAGAGGTATGACAATCGTTCCTACTTGGTGCGTGCGGGTGCAGGTTCAAATGTTTTCCTATGGCTTGACCGATATGTAAATCACTTTTCATTGGGGTACAAAACGTAAAGTTGGGGACGCGAGCTTAACCCGATTCTATTTGGAATGACAAAATGATTGCAATCAATTATCATGATATGTTGAGGACTAAAAATATTGTGACGGGTTTGTGGGCAGCAGCCATCCTCAACGGGTGAATTATTCAAACTAACATACTAGCAGTTCAGGCCATGCCATGCTCATGCCTTAGGATTTTTTTGATGCTTAAAATATTGAAGTAAAAAATGATAAGATATTTGTGTCAGCACAATCAACAAAGGTGATTGAGGAGGTGATAACTAGGAAAAAACGGTTTTGTGGTTTCCCATGGCACCAAATTTCAAAATAAAAGATTTCAAACTGGCTTTTGTGTCAGTCAGTGTCCGTACAAGAAAAACTTTTTTTTTTTTTTTCCAAAAAGAGTTTGCAGTCCTTGTTGCACAACACTTGTGATGTGTGTTACTTGTTTTGCATGCCGAGCCTCTTGAAAACACTGACGGCTTTGCAATCCATCTGGGCGCCCGCACAGTCCGCCACGCCGCTTCTACTTCCTGCTCCCGTGCTGCTGCTCACTTTGCAGGTGAGCGCGCCGGCTTTCTGCTTGGCGCCGGGCCGAGTGCTTGTCGTCACTCTGTTGTCCTGCGTGTCGGCGGTCGGGGGGGACGCGGCGGCATTGGCGGCGCGCTGGAGCTTGCCCAGTCTGCGAAGCACGCTGATTTTAGGCGTGGGGATGCCGTTGGAGGAGGATGAGGGAGCGGGCGTGTCGGGCGGCGCTTGTTTGAATTTACCGCCCAGGCGCCGCAATGTGGCGGGGGCGGCCTTTTTGACGGGCGGGCTCCTCGGGGCGGGCAGCACCTTTTTGAGGACGCCCGCGTACTGGAGGACGGATCCATCTCCGTCGCTGTCGTCCTCCCGCCGGATCGCCTCCAACTTGGCCGACCTAGGCTCCGCCCCCACGTGGTCCACTCGATCCAGACGGCTGAAGACGCCGGTGGGCTGACAATGCAAGGAGCGTGCTTAGCGAGCCAGCAAGTTCTTCGCACGCATTTGCCGGCTGCTCTTTTGTCATGCTCACCAAATAACCTGCTGCGCATGTTTTATAGCCTTAACCCCGTCAGACATGCATTTTGTCTGCTGGGCAATTTTTTATTTTTACTCAATTGGACTCTTTTCCCACATAAGAACAACATGGATTTTTTTTATTTGTTATAGTGGACCCCAGGATAGTATGGCTGTAACGTGTTGTAAACTTACCAAGCTTAAATGTAATATTTTTAACATGAACATCATGCAAATCAACTTTCAATTGTGATTGGTTAGCTACAATCCAATCATGAACCACAAGTGTTGATGTCATCAAACTTGTGTGTTTTTATTGGTTTAGACACGCAAATATGTCATGTCAATCATCTATGGGTAAGGAGGAGTTAAAGGGTGTGTCACAACCCCCCTCCCCCAATTCTTGACAATAATATGTTCTCTGCAGCCCCACTAGTCTAAATATGGAATTTTGCTTAATATTGCATTCATGGATTATGAGTTAAGCAGTAAAATCTCGCATTTTTCATTAATATCAGAAGGCGGCCATTTTGCCAGTTGCTGTCGAGTGAAGATGACATCATAGTTACTCAGATAACAACCAATCACAGCTCAGCTTCAGAAAACAGGTCAGCTGTGATTGGTCGTTCCCCTGAGCAACTGTGATGTCATCTTCAGTCGACAGCAAGTGAAAAATGGTCGTCTCCTGAGATGGATAAAAGTGGCTGCACAACTCATAATCTACAAATGTAATATTCATCAGAATGTCGTTTAGACTCGTGAGGTCACATATAATATATTATTGTCAGGAAATGTGGAAGGTTGGCTTCCCCTTTAAGTATTCCAACATCTGTCCACATGGTGATGTTCTCGATCCAACTTGCTCACACCCAGAGGACCACCGGCAATAAATGAAGTGTGACATGTTAAGTAGCTCCACCCACCTCCCAATAGTCAAACATACCCTATGATTATCTGCAGTTAATCACATGCAATCTTAAGCATGTTTTCACGTTGGGAGAGAGGTGAAACATAAAACATGCTAACATCACGTACCGTGTCCAGTCAGCAATCGTTTATCGGTTGGGCTGACGGCGCTCACCTTGTTGGTGCTGGCCGTTGGGTCCGCCGCCTTTGATTCGGCGCCAAGCCTTGAAAACACCGACGTGCGCTTCAAACCTTTTGGGACACAAAGACAGAAAACAACATTTGACATTTGTCTCACACGTTTTGATGAACCAGCGGCAAGTTGATAGGCAATCGAAAAAACGTTTTCGTCACCATCACAAGCGCCACAATAAGTCGCGGAAGTGTATTGCAATCACTTGGGGGGGGGAACTCCTGTTTTTCTGGCTAATTTTTTAGGGAGCTTTGTTTTTTTGAGTGTTTTTTTTCTGTTTTTCTGATTTTTTTTTCTGTTTTACTGAAATTTTTTTTGTCTGTCAAAAAATATTCCAAAAAACAGAAAAAAAAAAACTATCCCAAAAAACAGCACCAGTAGTCTGCTCGCTACGTGGGAGTAACAAGATGGCCGCCCTGTGACTTCAACTGCTTGCACTAGCGTGTATGGGCTATCCAGTTATATATACAGGTCAGTGGTCTGAAACAAGTCATTTAGAGTTCAGAGGTCAAAAAAATACTCTGTAAAACAGAAGTTGGTGCTCTGTTTTTTGGAATATTTTTTTTTCCTGTTTTTTTTTTTAAATAATTTTTCCCCCTTTTTTTCTGATAAATTTTTTTTCTGTTTGTTGGAATATTTATTTATTTTTTTTATGACAGAAAAAAATATTCTGTAAAACAGGGTAAAAAATATTCAGAAAAACAGAAAAAAAATTAATAAAAAAAAAACAAAAAAAAAACAAAGCTCCCCAAAAAAATTAGTCAGAAAAACTGGAGTGTCCCCCCCCCCCCAAGTGAACGCTTCCATACAACTGTTACGACTGCAGCTTCAGTTGTGTGCAATTATGACAAAGATCACAAAAAAGGCATAAAACAAAGCAATGTCTAATTAGTGAGCGTAAAGCTTAGACTTGGATCTTCAATTTGTGATGTTAACTTGTTGAACATCAAATACATACATTTATTAAGGATCATGTCTGCATATTTTGACATTTCTAAAATATACCTCTAACTTGTTTCAAAAGGGTTAGGGTTGTTTTTGTCAGGAAAAATGAAGCAAATCCCAGAAAGAAGTTTAGCAGATGTTACTGTGAATAAAATCAAAACAAGTTCAGGCAGGAGGTTACGCGAGTGTAAAATAGGAATCAAAGAGAGATGTCAAGCAAAAGGTCAAGCAAGCCATCGTCTACCATGTGATTGGAGGTTGACGACTTTTAGTAGTGATTAGTGGATTGGCCATGTCAGGCGAGACGTGGCGAGGCGTGGTCCAAGCCTAACTGGTCGAGGCAGGCCTACCTTTCTTGGCCTGCTGGGCCAGGATGCGGCGTGTGCGTGGCGTGCTGCCTTTGGGCATGTTGATGATGTACTTGCCTTCCATCTCTGCCGTCACGCGCCGGCGCTTGGCGGCTGACGACCCGTCGCCTTCGTCTTCTGGCTGACTGACAGCTGTCATCATCAAATGAGGGAAAAGGAAGGAGGCGGGCACTCACTCGGGTGAATTGAATGATGGGGGAGGCCAAACGAGTGCAGCGGCTTGTGCTTTACCTGCTTTGCTCCCCTTGTTCGCTTGCACGTTGGACACTGTGACGGAGAGGCGGTTGTCAGGGCGACGTGCTGGCGTGCCCGGAGGGGAGTCGTGGCTCAAGGCGTTGGCGATCATGCGAGTTGCTGCTAAGGGATGACGCACCACATTATTGTGTGGCTGAATTAGGGATGTCACGATATGTAAACATCACGATTCGATATTATCACGATATTGATGGTCACGATACGATAATTATCACGATATTGTGGGGGGGTTGGTGATATTTAAAAAAAGATCACAATATTGTAAAAAAAAAAAAAAAAAAAAAAAGCCAATACTATAAAAAATAAAATAAATCCCAATATTGTGCTTTTGTACATAACAGCAATGCATATAAACCACCTAAAAATCTCATAACAATATTGAAGCACTTACTTGCTAATGCAAGCACACATTGATCGCTTCACAAGCAAATTAGGTTCCCCTTCATCTGACAATAAGCATAGATTTTAAACATAGAAGGCCAAAACATTCCTAATAAAAATTTAATTGCACTAATAAACTAGCCACTAGAGGGTGCTAGAACTGCACAAATGAAATCAACCTGACTTTTTTAACAGATGTGTTCCTTTTAAATATTGTGAACATGACGCCGCCGATATTGTGGAAGTTTTAATATCACGATATTGCCCTTATCATTACATCCCTAGGCTGAATGGCAGAGAATTATGCGTCCGGTATGTCCCGGCACCAACACAAAATGAGTTTGGATGATTTTTTTTTGTGGGCAGTCAGTGTTATTGCTCAAGCCGTCAGGTACTTACGAGTGTTGGCAGTTCTTCTGAGCTCCGCTTTGACGCTGGTCTGTCCTGACGAGATGGCCTCCGTGGCCATTTTGCACATGTCCTGTAAGGGAAAGTTAAACGCCAGATTACACTTCAAATCAAGTGGCTTGAGGTCGAGGAATTTCAACAATAATCCCCCAAAAATATTTTCATTTAGTTTTAGTTAGTCTTTTGACTAAAATTTATTCAAGTTTCTTCTGATTGTATTTTAGTTTTAATCCAATTTTAGTTGACAAAAAAGAGCAATTTTAGTTGACCAAATTGACAGTTTAGTCGCTATTTTCCTTCAGCATACATTTAAACTTTTATACAGAAAATTAAAACGCACCTATTTGTAACTGTAGTTTAACACACAAGACATTTAATACAATGGTGTCTTTATTGTTTCAATGAAAGATGTTGAACTGATCATATAGCTTAGTTTTCACCTAAATACAAAAAAAAGGTGCATAATTGCTTGAGATGAATCTTACAGCTGCACAATGAATGTAAACATGTTTGAACATGAAATCAAGTGCAGTGAACACTGAACAGTTTCTGAGTGATTTTTTTTCCCCATCCACGTTTCATTCCTTCTGATTAGATTGTGTGAATTTTCGTCACTGTGTTGTTTTCATATTTGTTTTAGCCATTGACCAAATTGTCAGTCAATTTTAGTTATCGGTTTCGTCTCAATGAATGGCTTCTATTTTAGTTTTTGTTTCATTTTCGTTTGGAAAAAAATTTTCGTGCCGAAAATTTTTCGTCAACGAAATGATCACTGCCCCCAAATGAAGTACGAATCTAGAGTTAGCTATTAGCCACATGATACAATTCTGCAGCCATGCCACTTTTTCACTGAACCGCAGCACTTGCTTTCTATTTCAAAATGCTATTACGTCGAGTACAAACAAAACAACAATGACAGCAGTGGTTGACATCATCTAATACATGGTGGAAGTCGGTTGCGTGCAGAAGAAAAGGGATGCAAGATGTCACGGATTTTCCTTCCAACGTCTCCTCAGTGGGATCTGACCTGCCTATGGACGATCTTGGCGTGTTTGAGAATGGCAATGATGTCACCGACGACCGTGATGCCGAGGTCCATCATGATGTCCTTGCTCAGGTCCATCAGCATGTTCTTCTGAATTCTGTAGCAACACGCAATACAAATAAAGAAAAAAATAACAATACAGTAAATGCCCCTTCACAGGCAGTTCCGGGTTCGTGCCATTGCTGTATATTTTTGGTACAGTTTGTAACTGTGTTGTTTGAAATCTCATCTGTTCTGAGATTAATTCTACTCTTGATCACTAGATGATGGCACACAACTCACAAAAGGTTCATTTTATAATGTCCATCTTAGAGCATGATCACTGGTGTATACTATACTGTCAAATGATAAGTGAAGTTTGTTTGGTGGGGGGGACTGATTTCAGTAATGTAAACAGTCAGACTTCAAAATGTAAGTGCCATGAATACTATAAACAATAGGATAGAGTATGTTACTAGGTTTCCTGCATAATTTTGTCCATAATATGGGATGCAGAACACTCATATGAGACACATTATGTTTTTTTCCGACACTTTATGAATTGTGCCAGCTTTTTTTTTTTTCTCACAACAGAAGATGCTGATGCGTTTGGTATTCGGAACATATGAGAGGATTCAGGACGAGCGCTTCAGAGAATGGATGGATGGATTATGGTTATCATATAAAACACGAGTAACAAAAAATAAAATGATCTTTTTGGGAATCAAACCTGAGACCTTCTGCCATCACTACAGATTACTTTAGTTTAATTAAACTACATTATCTGGATTACTAATTTTGCGACAAGCGTGACCACAGCTGACATTGGCTCATTTATGAAAGCGGACTTTTAATTGCTTTTATACAGACAGTTGGCCACTTACCTGTTGTCCACAAAGGAGACAGCATAAGTGACCGCCAAGCCGGCTGGGATGCCGGCATCCTTGAAAAACTGGATCCACTCTGAAGTGGCTAAGAGGAGAAAAACATGTTGAATGTCAGCAAACTGGCGGCGGTTCACAGCTTAACAGCATTTCCATTCCTTTAAATGGAGAAAGTGGATTTGAGAGCTGATGCATTTTAGGTCTGTTTTGCTACACTACCTACACTCACTTAGCGCTTCTTAAAAAGCACATCTTGATGATTCAATTCACGAAAAAAGTCAAAAAGTCATGATATTTAAGGACCTGGTCATACAGCTACTGACCTAACAGTAACTGATTTAACTCGAGCAAACCTAGCACAACAGATCCACAGAGGGGCCAGGGGACAGGAGACAAGTTAAGTGTAACACATGCTGACCACAAGCAGCTGGAGGTTATTTATAACCACTGTCTCCAACTCATGGCTGGTGCAAAGTGATGGCGGCAGCTGCCACAACAAATGGCTCATCCCGACATGTCCAGCACAACACGTCCTCGTTTACAGTCATCAACACCAACAAACAAGCATGAGGCAACGTCAGAACCAATTGAACGTGACACACACTTACTTGATTGAGATGTTTGAAGGTTACCCAGTTGCAAAATGCCCACATAATACAACTAACATTTTTTATGTCTGCAATTCCACATGCGATTGCCTTATCGCGACATTTCACCGCTGAACGGAATTCATTCATTCAACCGCAAACGTAAAGGACCTGCTTAGCATCGTGCTAGCATTAGCTAAGGAGCGACTATTGTCACGAATAAAAATGAATGCCACCAACGACCATTCGCGACATAAAGCACCCGAAAGCGGCCTAAGATGTTGCTATTTTGTGAAAACGGTGACGTGGTCCATAGTGGGGAAAAAACGGTGTTCAATGACGAGATTCTCAAGCCGGGCCTTTTCGCTCTCTCACCTGTTGTCACGGACGCCATGTTGACTGAAATGTACGGTGACGTCGTCGTCACGCAGACGTCATTTCCTCTCCTCGTCCATCACTTCACAAGTTTCGACTACGAGCGCTAGAGGGCGCATGCGCACATATATTGATAGTCTAGAAATCTGTTGATCCTGCATTTTTTTTAAGGTATTTCCCTCCTCCAACACACCTGATTCAAATGATCAGGATCGTTATCAGGCTTCACATGACGTCATGTGAAAGCGACCTATTGTTGCTGTGGACAATATTATTATTATTATTATTATTATTATCCATCCATTTTCTTGACCGCTTATTCCTCACAAGGGTCGCGGGGGCTGCTGGCGCCTATCTCAGTTGGCTCTGGGCAGTAGGCGGGGGACACCCTGGACTGGTTGCCAACCAATCACAGGGAACACAGAGACGAACAACCATCCACACTCACACGCACACCTAGGGACAATTCGGAGCGCCCAATTAACCTGTCAGGCATGTCTTTGGAATGTGGTAGGAGACCGGAGTACCCGGAGAAGACCCACGCGGGCACGGGGAGAACATGCAAACTCCACCCAGGAAGGTCCGAGCCTGGACTCGAACCGAAGACCTCAGAACTGGGAAGCGGACGTGCTAACCACTCGACTACCGTGCCGCTGCTATTATTATTATTATTATTATTATTATTATTATTATTATTATTATTATTATTATTATTATTATTATTATTATTATTATTATTATTATTATTATTATTACTACCATCATCATCATCATCATCTTGTTCTCAGTCATGGATGAGTTTGAGTCTATCCCACGACTTTGGGCAACAAATGGGGTACAACCACGATTGGTCGCAGTCATAACAAACAAGCACCCATCCATCCAATACCAAAATCACTACGTCATCATGCTGCCTCACATACAATCAATCAATCCACACAAAAAAACTTCAGAAGTCACAATTATTATTATTATTTTTATTAATAGGTCAGTTTGAGTTAAGATTGAGCCGACATTTTCCAAATCTACATATGCTTTCAGTTTGTTACAATTTTCCAACAATTGGTAAATACACAAAGGCAAAGAAAATGAATAAGTCTGATTTAAAAGGTGAGAGACATGCATCTCAATCATATACCGCTTACTGTAATTACTTTACAAGTGAACTGCATTTGATTAAAGCCATCAAACTCACTTCGCTCGATACTTTATTTAACTTGATCACCCAATTCAATTAATGAAGGATTCGAGATAGTCTTGTGTGGGCATTTTTCTACTTCATCTTCCTCCTTTTTTTTTTTTTTTTAACATTTTCAATGCAGACGCTCAATAGATTTGTCACATATTCTGGTCCCCTTCAAGCATAACAAGTCTGACATTAACATTAGAAAAATAAAGCATATATATTTATATATACTGTATATGTATGTCAAAACTATGACATTATATCTGCAGACAATAATAATATCATAGCACCCTGATATCAATATGTAGCTGTAAATATAAGTACAATAATATAAGTTATTGTCACATATCCAACAAAAAAATCTTTGGCTCTTTCACTGTTTTATCCTAAATGTGTGTATGGTATATCATTATGTCATGTGGCAATGATAACGTTTGCAGCAAAAAATAAAATAAAAATAAAACAAACAAAGCACAAGGGACGAGGGTACAATGTCAAACATGGGGAAAAGATGAAAGATTGAGACAAATAAATGTGTAAGCAGATACAAATGAAGATAAATGATGGAAACCAATTATTAATAGCATTTTTCCATGGCAAATAAATGTTGCACTAAGTGCGTGAGAATATCTGAGCCGCATTTTTGTAGCAATACATCCTCACACTGGACATAAAGTAGCAGTCAGTTCATCATCCCTGACTAATATTTGCTACATTATGTTCACTCAAGTATTGCATTTCATACCAAGAATACACAACTACAAACTGTGGATATGTGACTTGTGCAGAATAGTACAAATACATTGCAACATTCACCTCAGCATAGAAAAATAGGAGCAACTCTTTTTCTTTTCTTTTTTTTTTGTTGATACAATCACATCCGTTGTACAGTACAAGCAGGTCGATTGAGTCATATTCATACAAAATGCAAAGGAATCTAGAAAGGAAAAAAAAGAAATGCGTGTGTGAGGTGTCATTCACACATTCAGTGTTGCATTGAATATTCTTAATCGTCAACATTGAGTATTATTACCATGGAATGAAAAATTGATGAATATGTTTTCAGAGATTTCAGCTGCATGGAATTCACTACTTTGCTCATCAAGGAAGTCTGGAGCAAATGTAAACTAAAACGGCCTTTTTTTTGTTTGTTTTTTTGGTCACGATTGTAAAGTAGCACCACAAAGAAGAAGAAAAACTATGTACATGAGAACTGCTGAATATGTTTTATGCTTATTCTGACACACCAGAACATATTCTCATCACATTTGCATTTTGAAAAAAAAAAAAAAAAAAAACACGACTCAAAAAGGAATCTCCAAATAGTTCTGAATCCGCTGTTGAAAAAGCGAGGTCCACCCATTCTCTGAGCCACTCACATAGAAAATTATACCATTAATTTGCATTATTAGGATGTAATATATTTATTTCTTTATTCAAAAATAAAGCCTCTTATGTAAACTGATATGTTTGTCCTTCAAATACACATTTTAGTTGATTAGTGAACAATATTTGTTTATTGTCAGGCAGAAAGAGGAAAAATGTTTTGTGTAAATGTAACAGTGACATCAGTATACTGTACTTTTTTTTTTTTATTAAGATTTTTTTTTTTCAAGATAAAGTGGCGGCGTCAGTAGCTTTGGGTCAAAACCTCACACAGAAAAGTCAGACGAAACATCACAACCTTGTAACATAAGTCATCGTTACGTACATACATACATACATACATAGACTTTGTCTTGGATAGTGCTTTTATACTCTTTATAAAACATAAATACATATGGCGAGAGGCAGTGACATCGTGCTTCATGTTAAGGGACAGGGACATTTTTTAAAACCTATCATATATATATATATATATATATATCTATATTTTTCTTTCATTCTCTTAGAAAAATATTCATTTTAAAACTAAATCTCAGTAACATCTTTCAAATTTCTTCATTGACAAAAATATCCCCTTTAGAGCTGCAACACATTCATGTTTGACAATCATAGCACATACATTTTATATATATATATATATATATATATATATATATATATGTTTTATATTTTATACATACAGGCATATAGACTTGGAACAAGATTTGTTTTCTTACTTACGACACACCCCCACACACACACACACACGCAAAAACAAACGTTTAAGTGCACTGCATACCTCCAAAGTTGCCAGATGAAAATACAATCAAATAAAGGGGGAAAAATATCAGAGTCGGAGGTGGACTGCTGCGATGTGGGCCACAAGTAAAAGCAGAACAATCAAATACATAAAAAAAAAAAAAAAAAAAAAAGATGTAACAAGTGTCACTGGAACGTACGAGGAAAAACAAATGGCACAAATTCACAGGCAAAGAGAGGACGCTGGCACGGAACGCTCTCCTCTTTTTTTTGTTTGCAGCTTCGCCTCCACGACAACCTCACTCAAGAAAGAAATCAACAGGCCAGGTGCACTCACATGCACGGCCCATATTTAGAGGTTGTCTCGCGTCTCCCACTAACAGGTAGGGGGGGAAAAAAAGCACAATGCGGAGACTCCAAAGCCATGGCGCTGTGGTGAAACTTCTCACAGAGTTGCCAGGACGGATCTTTGACTTGATGTGCACAGGTTGAATCGAGAAGACGCTTCACTCGACATCCAAAGGCTTCTTCACTTTTGAGGTGAACGTTCGAGGTCGTAACGATCGTCTGACAAGACTCTTCCCAAAACAGAATCTGATTCAAGGTGAAAACAACACAGACATCACTAGAAGTGACTCGACAGCTCAATAAATCGAAGTGACGAAGCATTTTGGATGAAAGGTGAAATCATCTTCAACAAACAAACAAGTCCACTTGCGTTTTTTTTTTGTTTTTTTTAAATCTCAACCCTTCCATGATACCCGAATGTGGATGACTGCACAGACAGATCTTTTCCCCGCTTTTTTTTTTTTTTTTTTGCTTGCTTTGCGTTAGGTTCACAACAACAAAAGCATCTTTCCAGAGACACTCAAGTGTGGCTCGTCTTCATCATGTTGAGAAATGGCTCATCCAAAGACTTCCACCTTGCTTGCTTGGGTTTTTTTTTTTTTTTTTGTGCATCCAAACGTCGTCGCCTGGCAGCTCCCAGTGAAGGCTTGCGCTTGTTCGGAGGGCGCTGCAGAATCCCGGTCCAGGTCGACACGGAGAGCTTAAGGTGTATGTGAGGGTTAGCTCGGGGGCCGGGCCATTCACTCAAGGTCCCAGGGGCTGGAGGGGGTCTTCGGGCTCTCGGGCGCGGAGGACTTCAAAGCAGAGAGGGCGAGAAAGAAAGACAAGAGACAGAACGAGATGCTGGCACGGCACGGCAGAGGAATTGCAACAAGGCGGTGATGGCCGACTTCCGAGCATGAGGAAGCCGAGGGAGGCTCGGGCAGGCGGATGGAGGGAAGCGTCTCTCCTCGGGGCAAAAGAGGAGGTGAAGGGGTGGGTGGGTAGGATGCATGAGAGAGCCTCAGAGGGAACAAAGTGGGCGGGGGGGCACCAGCGCAGTTTGCAGCAGCTCGCTGAAGACCGAGTTGGCCTTAACCGCGATCTTACGTCGGATTTGCAATTGGAATGCGTCTCTCGGAATGCACGCTTATTTTGTTGGTCAACTCAATGCCCAAGTCAGCGAGCGTTAAGGTATGTGCGAGTTTACTCGGGTGAGTCAGAGCGCCAGCAGGGACGGCGAGTTCAAGGAATCGGACGACTGCTCGCTACTGCTGTTCCGATGGTTGGCACTGACCCCGCAGGCTCCCTCTGGGTAGGTGAACACAAATGAAGATGTGTATGAAGTGCTGTGGCTGGCAATAGCAGCATCGTCATGGTTACCACCGCCACCACCGCCAGCGCCACCACCTCCGCCGGCCATGAGGCACGGCCCGCCAGGTGCCGCCGCCTCATAGAAAGAACGAGAAAACTCTACCTCCTGGATCATTCCCGGCTGCTGCTGCTGCTGCTGGACTTGCTGCTGCAGCGGCGGCGGAATCTGCGAGTGCGCGGAGGCTGCGTGGCCCGAGTAGGCAGGAGGCAGGTAGAACGAGTCTTCTTCCTTGGCAGCCATGGCCACGACGGAGGAGGGGGCTTGTAGGGTGTGGGCGGGGAGCTGCGTCGAGCTGGTCTGAGGCTGAGTCTGCTCCTGGTACAGGATCTTGCAGTTGGGCTGGTGGGCCACCAGGACAAACTCCAGACGCTCCTTCTCCTTCTGCAGCTCACAGATCTCCGCCTCCAGCTCCGCCTTCTCCTCCTCCAGGATGTCAGTCTCCTGCGGGTGGTGGCGGGCGGGGACATGAACAAAGGATGAGAAAGGGGATGGAAAAACTGTTGGGTAAAAAATAACCCAAATTGGGTCAACCCAACTTTTTGGTTTATTTTACCCAAAAATGTGCGTCCAATGAAATGAATAACCCACACAGCAACCCACTTTTTGGGCTTGTTTTGAGGGTTATACAATTGACCGGACATTTTGGGCTCATTGAATAACCCAAAAAATGAACCGACCAAACTTTTATAAAATTATATGAATAACCCATATAGGTTGTTTTGTGGGTTAGTAATTAGCCCCAACTTTTTGGGTTAATCTAATAACCCAATTAAATTGGGTTTAAAAAAAAAAAAAAAAAAAAAAAAGAACTGACCCAACGTTATGAGTTATTTAATCCAAAGTGTTGGGTCAAATGAAATGAATAACCCACATAGCAACCCAATTATATGGGTTGTTTTGTGGGTTATTAATTTGCCCCAACTGTTTGGGTTCATTTAATAACCCAATTGAATTGGGTTTAAAAAATAAATAAATAAATAAATAAATAAATAGATAAATAAATAAATAGCTGACCCAACATTATGAGTGATTTAATCCAAAGTGTTGGGTCAAATGAAATGATTAACCCACAAAGCAACCCAATTATACGGGTTGTTCTGTGGGTTATTAATTTGCCCCTACTGTTTGGGTTAATTTAATAACCCAATTAGATTGGGTTTAAAAAAAAAAAAAAAAAAAAAAAAAAAAGAACTGACCCAATATTATGAGTTATTTAATCCAAAGTGTTGGGTCCAATAAAATGAATAACCCACAAAGCAACCCAATTATATGGGTTGTTTTGTGGGTTATTAATTTGCCCCAACTGTTAATTTAATAACACAATTGGATTGGGTTAAAAATGAACTGACCCAATGTTATGAGTTACTTAACCCAAAAAGTTGAGTCAAATTCCAAATTTTCCTCCTAAATATTCTGAATTCCTCTTGTCAATTTAGAGTCTTCAATTAAGAATTCCTACCGTTTGACATCCCCATGGCATATGTACGCTATGTCAACGGTTTGTTTGCAATATTGAAGCATCAGTCAAAAGAATCTTTCTTCAAACTGTGTGCTAGCATAACAATCAGGGCTATCACATTCATACAATGGAAGAGTGAATCTTGTACTGGCTCTCGTTAGATTGTGCAGGTGTATAAAGTGTTCCGCATTCATTGCTGCAAGCTTACCGACTGCAGCCTGTCCGTGAGTTCCCGTCGCCGGTTTCGGCACTTGGCGGCGGCCAGTTTGTTTCTCTCCCGGCGGACGCGTCGCTTCTCCTCCTCCTCTGGAGTGAGCTAGGGTGCAGGGAAGAAGTGCTTAAGTGTGCTTCTTTCACTCACAAGTACTCATATTGCATTGGCTCCACCAGTGGTAGATGATATCTTTGTGTGTCAAAGTATTTGTAGCATACAAGCTCCTCTAGAACAGGGCAGGGGATCCTCTTTTTCCTATCAGCATTGTTTTGGTTATAAAAACCTAATGGGCCATACTAAATTATTATTTCTTTATTTTTTAAATTAGCATTTTTTTTAAATATTTTCTTGATAGCAATTCCTCTGAATGCCACTGATGATGCACATATGATCATTTTCTTCCTCTCTTCTTCCTTTTTTGGAAACTTTGTGCCTTTTTTAAAGCATTTTTTGCTATAGTGTTTTTTTGCAATTATGTGGACATTTAATGGAAATTTTCTGCCTTTCTTCTTTAGTATTTAGACATTTTGTGTTTACAATTTTAAAGTTTTCTTTTCTGCCCTTTTTTAAAATTCAATTTTCTGACTTCTAGGTTGAATTTTTTGGATATTTATGATCCTTTTTTTGCCTTTCTTTTGTTTTTGGACATTTTGTAGTTACTTTTTGTACATTTTCTTTTCTGCATTTGTTATTAAAATTGTCTGACATTTTTGGTAATTTCATGGACACTGTGGTTATTTTCTGCCTCTCGTTTTTTATTTGACATTTTATGGTTAGTTTCTGGACATTTCTACCTTTTATCTACAGTATTTCTGACTACTTAAAAATGTGGACTTTTTTAAAATATTGAATTATTCATTCCTTATGTAATCAATAATTTATTTTAAAAATATCTTATCTAAGAAATACAAATAATTATGTAACAAATATCTATAAATATTTACAATATTATTATTTTTTTAGAGATCGACAGGGAGCGACAGGAGGGGAACTAAAGAGAGAAAGAAAGAATCTGTGCACAGGATCTATCGAATCCACCAGATGGAAGCAAAATTCATGTGGTGGAGAATGTATAAAAATGTGAGTGTCAGCAAACACGCCATCCAAGCACACACACTTACTAACACACCAACATCTCCGTCTTCACTCACAGACTCTTCTCGAGCGCGGCGACTACGGGTCCGGGACTGGCGGACGGGACCCGGCGGCGGGCCGGGGGCGTCCGAACTCGGAGGCGTGAAGGCCGACCCGGACGAGTAGCTGGGACCCGGCATGTCGTAGGGGTCGAGGGGCGCCGCCGCCGGCCTGGTGACGGTGGAGGTGGCGGTGGTGCCGCTCTGGCCCGAGGCCTGCGAGGAGCTGAGGGTGGGCTGGACCATCCACTGCAGGTCTTGACTGCTGGTGATGGCGGTGACGGTGGGCACGAAGGAGCCGGGCATCTCCCCTCCGACGCTGGATCCTGGCCCGCTGCCCACCGCGCTCAAGCCGGCTGCAGCTGACGCACACTCCTGGGAAGGTTCAGAAACGAATACTTGTAAGACACAGAGTAGCTGATGATGTAGTGGTTGGCCTGACTTTGGTGCAGGTGGCGTGGGTTCACTTCCCACTCACTGACGGCATGAGTGCGAGTGTGAAAAGCTGTTACGACCCACGACTGGCTGCTGACCGGTTCAGGGTTAAGTCGGCTCCCGCACGCCGCCGCCACCCTGACCAGGACAAGCAGGATAGAAAATGGATGGACAGACATTTGCCATCAATTGACAAGATTCAAATAAAATGTTTTAGTTGTTGTTATTGTTGGGGTTTTTTTAACTGTCATGCTCTCAAGTTCTGTTGTTTTTGGTGACAAAAGCCAAAGTCTCATCCTGAATTATTCATTCCATATGCAAAAAATGTCTGCTAACTACAAAGAGCAGAGTGGACACGTGGTTAGCATATCTTCCAACAGTTCTGAGGTTCAAATCTCAGTTTTTGCATGTTCTCACGTCCCTTGCTTGTGTGCATTTTTTCCCAAAACTCTGGCTTCCTTGCACGTTTCAACTACATTTATGACATCACTCCCTTATCCTCCTGACTACCAGCAATTCAAATTTGTCCTCTATAGTGGACCTTTTTTTAAACCTCATTATCTCCCACCCAGTCCATACAATTGAATTAACTCCTTTTGTGCTCTATAGAGGACATTCAGAGCTTTCCAATGATACCAAATGTGTAGCGGTGGGGCTTTGATACCTTTGATTGCATCTTAAAAGAAAATGGCTTCCCTCAGTGCAAGCACTTTTCCGGGAAGAGGAAAAGTAAGTGTATAACACTTTTTATTGAACAAATTTTGGCTTTAAATGTTGTTAGCGTGTTTTCTATAAGACTCTTAAGAACACATTAAAGTATTGTTTGAATTATTTTAACTGTATTTGAGCCTAGCATTAAGTTTTAAAGAATGTCCTCTGTAGTGGACACATCATAGCTTAAAAATAAAAACTTTTTTGTTTTTCAAAAATTTCTTTTTCAGTATTCCAGTTACTTCACAGAGATTGGGCAATATCAAAATAAACATGATTGGACAATATTTTTTTTCCTGGTAGTCATCCTGACATTTACGTTTTAAAGAATGTCCTCTGTAGTGGACACATCATAGCTTAAAAATAAAAACTTTTTTGTTTTTCAAAAATTTCTTTTGCAGTATTCCAGTTACTTCACAAAGATTGGGAAATATCAAAATAAACATGATTGGACAATATTTTTTTCCTGGTAGTCAGAATGACTTACCAAAATATGAAAATGAAGACTGGTTACTCTAGTACAGGGATCGTGGGCCCAAGGACCAGACTTGCAGGCCTGTTCTACAAACAGCTAACAAGTGATGGGAAGTTGTGATTTCCTAGGAATGTTGTTGAATGAATTGTTTGAAAATGTAAACACCGGCAGAGATTTATAGAACTTAAGTGGATTGACATTTATCTGTTTCCTAAATTCTTAAATCATTGTTGACAATTATTTTTGAAAAATCACATAATACAATCGATATTTCTTATTTCAGAGAATTTCGTAGTTCAGAAGCGTGTATCAAACTCGTCGTCCTTCGCATTACACAGTCCCCAGAAGTAGCACTCAGTTTTTAAAGGTTGGTGAACCCTGTAATGTTAAAAAAAAAGAAAAAGAAGAAAAAAAAAAAGGTCCCTTGGGCAAGGCGCTATATAAGTAAAGATGATTTGACTACGCCTTAAATAATAAAATTGTTGAATAAATATTTATTTTACGGAGGTTATTTGCTTTTGTTTGTTCACCCTTGGTTAAATCCCCACCGCTCCTTAAAATAAATAAATAAATAAAATCAAGATTTTTTTTTTAAATATTATTATTGCTTGTATAGCTATATACAGTGTGACTAATATTAAATTTGATTCGTAAAATCATGATATGTAATCGTGTTAATAATTAATAAATGATGCTTATTGTTTTATAACCAGAAAGCCTGCCTTTTGAACGGAGCGATCGTGAAGCCCCAAATGTTCATTTGTTTTGCTCAACACAAGACTGACTATCAGAAATGAATATTCACAAAGACGGCGCCACGTCGACCAATCGCGTGCCTCCTTTTGTCCCACAAGTCACTCCTCCTGCTTCCTCCTCCCCCGCCACACCCCCGGCCGGTGTTCCCCTTGACAACGCGACGTAGCATTCCAAAATAGAACGGCGATTTACGTCACTGCCTCAGTGAGAGCGGGCGAGAGACATCCACATGGAGCGAGAGAGAGAGAGAGAGAGAGAGAACCAGGCAGAGTGGTGGATCTGCGTGGAGGGGAGGGGCTTGACGAGTGACGTAGGAAGCCTGCAGCTGTGTGTCACCCTCACCAGCACCAAGAAGCGAGCACGCTTTCCGAGCCTGGAACCGATACACTTTATTTTTATTATTTTATTTTTATTTTTTGCACTGTGTACACACTCGGAGATATGTTTATAGAACATTACTAACACCAACAACTTACAATATTTTTTAAAATGTGGACGAAAATCGACGCTGGCTAGCGAACGAGCTAAGCGCTATTTCCGGGTATAATTCCGTGCAATGGCCAGTAACAGAATATTTAGACACGTTTAAGTGGGTTCGTTCTGACTTACCTGCGGAGCACTGGTGGTCGGCGGGCTCCCGAAGGAGTACTGGGACTCTATGGACGGGGACGAGCTACCACGGGATCCGGTGTCGGGGTCGCCGGGGAACCCTTGGTACATCTCCCCGCGGCAGCCGAGAGGGAGCTTGGCACCTGCAAATTATTTCGTAAAATTGTCTTCTCTGTGTTTATATATACACATAAGTAGGGCTGCTGAGCGACGTTGTTTGTCGTTGGAATAAACGTAAAAAAAAAGGGAAGAAAAAAACCTTGCATATGAGTGATATTTTGTACGTACAAAACGGGAAGCTCACCGTTACTTGTCTTGTTGCTGTTTCCCGGCGAGGCGCTCCTGGTGTCTTTCCAAAAAAGTTGCATGAAGAAGCTTTAATCCACTTCCCCGCGACCAGCAAGCGGGGAGGAATTCTTCCCAAACTGTGTTTTCTCTTTCCTTTCCCCGCGTTCAAACTACTTGTTCGATCCGAAGCTTGATAGATCCATGAAGTCCGATTGGCGGCACGACCCGGCGAATGCACGGCGGAATTACGGTACAAACAAGCAGATTTTGTCTTATGAATGAATCCTCCTCGAGTAGCCTACAACCGAGGCATTTAAGTCCCGCCTCGGGGTTCCGCTGACGTACATGCCCATATTTGGACACCGCTGTTGTGTTTGGTATCCTTGGTGACGTCGAGGGATTCCCTCTCGCGCTGGACTGAGCCAAAGCTTACCTCGCCGGCGGATAATAATAGACGCGATTCTTTTTTTGAATAATTTCCAACGCAAAGCGGGTATTTCTCATGTCTGACTATTTAGGAGAGGAAACTTAAAGATTTTAAGTGTGGAAAAAGTCATGTGTTGGGGGAGAATAACTAGGTCAGCAATATAATACATACTTTAACTGGGTTTAAGTTATGTTGACCACTATTTGAGGGGTTTATTCGAACAATATTTGAATAGTGATATTTGTATTGAAGTTTTATCTTGTAAAATAGAAAATATAGGCTAGTCAGTGGTTCCAAACTTTTTAAATGACGTCAGTCATTTCAATTACATCATAGAAACAAACAAAAAAATTCATAAACAGAAACAAATAATGAATACTATGCACATATGTACTGTAAGTTCTTAAAATTAAATATTATATTTATATTACAAAAATCCAGTGGAGAGTGCATGTGTTTTTATTTGTTACTGTATTCAAAACTCTTATTTAAGTCCACAAACGTATTCTATGTCATCTATGTACTGTATTCTATATACTTTTTTTTTGGCATGTTTTGTGAAACAATGCTGCTGACAGTTTGGCCAGGGTGCCATTTAAAATGAGGCATTTGTCTAAACTGTTTTTTTGTTTTTTTTGTTTTTTTTTTAAACCTGGTTAAATAAAAGTAAAAAAAAAAAAAAAAAAAAAAAAAGGCTAAAAATGTGTATGATTCCACTCTGTTGAAATGACGGCTGTCATTAAATGATCAATACAATGATTTTTGAGTCATTTGCCTACATTCATTGATGAATCATTTTCTACATTTCAATTTTGTCCTTATTAAGGCTTTGTGTGAGCACACAATCACAGACAGAAACGCCTGAACTGAGATTGGAACCGACAACTTCTGAGCTTTGCTATATACTGAACCAAAATTTGGATCAAAAAGAGGCCGACCATCACCGAACTTTTGATCTAACTCATTTGAATCCAAATCTCCCCCCCAATCCCCAATAAGTTAAAAAACCTGTTGACTTGGTCAACCTACATCTTGTGGACCTTATATGGCCTGACCCACAAACACTCATAATTATTATAATAATAAACATCAGAGTGTCGCTGGTAAAAGATGAAAGACAGTTTTACGTTTGTTTGTTTTTTAAATCAGCTTTTGATCTAGCCGTATTAGAATTTCTCAGGACGTGTGACTGATGTTTTCAAACGGCTTCCCTGCGTGCCACTTCAATCAATTTTGTTGTCGTTCTCAGGACACACCCAAGGGAATCCTGACAGTTTGCAACCTTCATAAAGGGAGATCCTATTCATTGACGTATTCCGTTGACCTGGATGGCTCCAAGCCAACGGAATCCAGTATATGAATAATAATAAAAAAAAAAAAAAGTTTTTCATGAATGAGGTTCACACCTTCTAATAAGCGACTGGAAACAGGTCAAACGCAGAGCTAACAGGCACTATAGGGAAAAGGACAAACTGAATCTGACATTTTTTTCATGTATTTTTTACTTTTTTTTTCAGCTTTTGTAGTTGAATGTTGAAAGGTCCAAGCTCCAGTCCACATGCTGGCTTTTGCTCGCCATTGTTCCTTCTCTCTTTGACGTGTGCTGACAACGAGGTGCTCTAACGATGACAAATCAGCAGACTATCCGGTTGAAAGATGTATTTTCGGGGCCTAAGGATTGCTAGCTAACTAGTTGCACGTCACAATTGTGCCGATAATTGCTGATGTAAACGAAGGAGCGCTAGCATACGTAAAGGGGAAGGAGCAACTTTTAGTCATGCATGCCCAAAAATATCAGGAAAATTGAAATGGTGAAAAACAGCTTAAAACAGTTCTTTGTCTTGTTCGAAGTAAACATGGTGACGCTGCATTTAGCTGTTATGCTGCACACAAATGGAATAAGCTGCCAACAGAAGTAAAGTCAGCCCTGAGTGTGAACGCTGCTTTTAAATCCAGGTTGAAAACTTTGATTTTTTTTCACATACCTTTGATTAAAGGCTTAAACAGTTTTAAATCATGTTTTTTCCCTTTTAATTGTTCTAAAAAACATCCTTATGCTAAATGTTTTAAAAGTTTGCTGTAGAGTGTTTTAACATTGTCAATGTATGTTATTGTAGCAAATTTTGTAACCTACTTTTGTTTTCTCTTCTTTGCTCTGAATGTTGTTTACTACACAGCAGTTTGTTGATGCTTCTTTCCTTGTGTAAAGCACATTGAGTTCGAGCAATCATGATGAACATTTCCAAAGACAGGTGCACTGCCCATGTATACGTTGCAACAGTCATGATTTCGAGACATGTTGGAAACTTTTTAGCCAAGCATGTGCTTCCAAACGGCAAATATTTTGCCAAGGCTGTCTTGCACCACTTGGATAAGTCTACATGAGAAAAGAGTGCGAGAGAGCTGGAGGGGGGTGCGACATTACTCTTTGACAAGAGACTTACGGACCAGTTTGGCGGCTCATTTCACGCTGTTAAATGGTTAAACGGTTTTAAACGTTTGTTTACTATTCTTTGAGCCCTTCCTGGATGACAGAGCTTCTCACTCTAACTGTAGTGTCTGGACACCCTTCCCACTTGTATCTGCCTATCTTGTCTTTTCAGTCTCAACATAGAGCTCGTGCCGTTGGGAACTTCGATGGACTCAAAGCCTTTAGGCTGTGCTCCTTCATGACCACAACAGGCCGATGCAAACGTCTCCAGTTGTTTCAAAATGCTGCTACCTGTGTCTTAACTGTGTTATTTTTTTTTCAACATTCTCTATAGATAAAGTTGAGTTGAATTGAGATTTATTTTTTTACATTACTGTATCTGTAAAGAAAAAAAAAAGATTCCCATTATTTCTGTTGAAGTCAATGCAAGTTCATGCTGAGAAAAAAAAAAAAGTTTCAAAGCTTGTTTGGTATGTGGAGAAATTCAGCAAAATATGAATAATGTTATTGACATTTGCTATTTTATCAAAATTGGAGATGCGTTTTGTTTTGTTTTAAAAAAATCAAAATAAACTAGATATTTTATTTTAATGCCACATCGCCCAGTCCTACAACAAGACATAATCAAGCGCACATACATGAATAAACAACAATGAATGCCAACTTCAATTTGTGAAGTGGGCAGCAATGACGGAAATGAGATCCTGTCACAGTGCAAAGCACAAACGTGATTCATGATTGTGGCCTACTTGCGGACACCAGTGGGAATGCAGAAGGGCGATTGGGTGGGATCGAAGTGTCGGTTGGGGCTCCATCCGGGGAATTGGAGGTGGCAACTCATGAATGGGAATAAAAAAAATAAAATAAATAAAAAGTACAAGTGATGTCAAACAAAGAGGTTAGGCAGGCGCGTGTGAGAGAGAGCACAAGAGGGGGAGCGTAGTCACCGGTCGAACAACGTCAGAGAACAACGGAGGACGTGATTGAGCCGCGGGTACCAGAGTGACTCCTCATGAATCACCTCATGATGGAGGCCGTACGACTATAGAGGACTAGGAGTACTATATAACCAACAAACACAGCAATTGTTTACACAAACTATCCCAAATAGTCGGTAATGCCAGGTTAAATCAGGAGAAACAAGTGTCGCTGTGTGCGTGTAGTGTACTGTCTCCCTAGCAACACCGCTGTTGCCGCCGCCTCGTGTTGTGCCGCCCAGCAAACGGTTTCCATGGGAACGAGCTGGCAACTGCGCGGCACACGACGCCACTTCCGGGTTCTCTCGTCTGTGAGCGGAGTGCGTCGAGTTATGTTGTTTTTTTGGGAGCACCGAGTTAACAGTCACCGGACTGCGCTTTGATTTTTTTTCTTTACCCCCACGTTGCGTCAGTGCAGCTTGTGTCGTTACTGTAATCGTTTCCGTGCTATGTGCACGCGCGAAGCTAGGTGGCAAACAGACGGAGCTAACGTAGGCTATTAGCAGGCTGCTCCACTTAACTTTTACAATAAAGGGCAGCTAAAACGACATAAACATAAAACACAAACAACACAGTGTATTATAAACAGTATATTCCAATATACCTCGACAGACGTACAAACAGATAGACGGCCAGACAGACAAGTAAGAAAGGATCAAGGGCAGGCGTTACATGTTGGGTCTGGTAAATCAGGACTTTTGTCTAAATATGTTACAGCTATATTTGTCTAAAAAGGGAAGTGTAACATCGGCATGCTGATGTATTATATAACACCAAGTTGTGTCTGAAAAACCAGTTGAAATTCTTTGTATTTATGTCTTCATTAATAAGAGTTTGACGAGCTCTGTTTTCTCTGGAATTTGTTTTTGTTGTTTGTTTGCAAGCGGCGGTAGTCTAGACTCCAGCCAGGCCAGGTTGAAACAGACCCACCAGTGTTGTCTTAATTCCCCCTCCTGACGTGCTTTTGTTTTGCTTGCCTCTCTCTGTCTCTTAGCATACTTTCGGGAAGTTACTAGCCTGCGCCACGCTCACAAGGCCAGCCCCGTCCGTGGCTTCCCATTGGAAGGTTGGGCCATGTTTGTCTGCTTTCCCTGCCCAAAATATGCGTTGCTATGCGACGGCGAGGCCTGTCCCACTTCACAGTGGTTTTGTTGACACCCTTTCTGGCTCCAACAATATTACATAACCCCTCAAGGCTTCCCCTCCCCACCTCTGCAAGAGAAATAGGATCGTCCCGGACTTTTCAGCCAACCAAAATGTCCCGATCGCTCGCTTATTTTTTTTCTCCTCATACTGCTGTGTTCACTCAGCGTTTTTCATGTGTTCCACTCCAAGTGCGGTTATGATCTTAGCATGAAGAAGACTGTTTATAGAACGCTTAACTTTGATGTCAGCCTTTCATTAAATGTCCCATTGCAACATGATCTGCCAGGGCTAAAAATTCACAAGATCACACAGCTTTGTGTACTAGCTGACACCATCCGGTTGGGGTTTATTTCCGTTTACAGTAGATTACAAAACATTTAGTACAGTGCACTCATATGCAACTGTTCTTATACAAGGAGTTGTCAAGGGACGGCTGGGGAAAGTGGAAGTAAAGAAGCCCAAATGTAAGGAGTTGTGACATTTACACAGGGCAAAGTCATTAGGTTCTTGTACCACAAACCCATAGTAGCAAGGTATTTCAAACTTCCACTGACATGCTACAGCGAAAACAATATAACAGAACCTTATAGATGTCTCTGCTGTTCTGCATAAGCAGCTGAACTGATCCTAGAAATTTTCCGCCTGTGGCCATAGCATTGGAGATCCGCCACAGAGGCCCAACAACATGCGTGAGAAAGGGGATTCCGCAATGCCGGTCAGGGTGGTTACACCTGACGCTCACTTTTATCCACCCTATTGGTGCGAAAACAATAGTCACTGATTGACAAGTATTTGATAAGTCTATGACTCACAAAATGAAGAATCTGTCTGTGCTTGGTAGTTATGTAGAAAGACGCCGCAAACAAGGAAGAACAATGATGTGATGTTTTGCTCTTTCAATCAAGCTGTTATAATCCACTTGCATTGGGGTCATCTGTGGCAGTATCCGCTTCATTATAAGAAGACTGACAGAATGGTAGTCAGAGGCGGGATTGCGCCTTTGTGTCAAGCGTATTCCGCGATGCCGGTTTTGGTGTAGAAGAGTCCGGGAATGAGTAAAGTTAGCTGCGATGTCATCCTATGTTAAATGTACATATCTAGATTTTTTTTCGTCGTCTGCCGGGTGAATGTTGCAGATGGGCCGAGGAGCAGGGTTAGTTAAACACAGCATAAAACAGGGGTGTCAAACTCATATTAGCTCAGGGGCCGCATGGAGGGAAATATATTACTACGTGGGCTGAATCGGTAAAATAATGGTATATAACTTAAAAACAATTGCCGTCAATTATAGGCAGATTTTTGCGAATTTTGCGCCATCACTTAATTACAGAGCTCAACTGTAATCTATTGTTTAAAAAAATAACACTAATGCAAATGAAACGCGGCAACACTTTGCCTGTATGAGTTCCGGACGTGTTAAATCTACCTGTTTTGCATATAAACATATATATAGTTCCCAGAATGCATTCTGTGGCACAGTTAATGAAGTTACAAGGACGTTAATCCTTGTCATATCTATTTGTGTTACCAGTAATTGAATTTGTGTCGTATTTGACACGTTTATGTTGGTCTATGATAAATAAATAAACAAATAAATAAATAAATAAATAAATAAAAATTAAACAAACCAGAACTTTAAGTTGTGTGTAAAATGACTTCCACGGCGATTCCGTGTACAAGTTACATTACTCACCTTACAAATTTATACATTTGATTTTGGCTGGCTGATTAATTGGTCCGACATTATAATTTTTTTTTAACTACAGAAAGTCGTCTCGCGGGCCGGATTAAACCCCTTTGCGGGCCTGATCTGGTCAGCGGGCCGTATGTTTGACACCCCTGACATAACTAATATCAGTTAGGTGTCGTTGCCTATACTCCGTTCTACTACAGCCAATTAGCTTTCTCATCCACACCGTGATTGCTGTGACAAAGGTTTTGACAATTTCAACATCTCTATGGGGCATCCGCAGGAATCACGGCCTATTTCGTTTCCTTTCGCATTTTGACCGTCACATTTTGTCCACTTGTGGCCTGAATCAGGCCAACGGGAACGCTGTCATTGTAGCTTTACATGCTTGGAATGTGAGAGGGAGCCCACTTACCTGGAGAAAACGTGCAGCGTGAGATTTTGACCCTCTCAGAACTTGAGCCAGATGTGCAGAGATGAGAAAAGCAGGTCAAGAAAGTCAAAACCCTGCCAGGGTTTGACTTTAGCCACAGGTGCTTCTCGTTTACCTGTCACCTGAGTACAAGCATCTGACCTGAAGCTAAAGCCAAACTGTGGCAAGGGTTTATGGACTTTCTGGACCTGGGACCTGCAGATGTGCGAACCGCCAGTCCACCTTTGTTGTCCTAATTATGACGTGAGCAATCTGATTGGCCATCACGTGTGCTGACATTGTTAATCAATAACATTGAGTCAGTGAGTGTTTTCAGGATCCCGAGCTTGCATTCATCTCGATTGAAGAGAGGCATTTTGCGTCTAATTTCCAACGTCCAGACACTCATGAATGCCTCCCAGACTCCCGTGCGCAGACGCTGCAGGATCAAGCAGGAAGAACGGTTAAAGCGGCAACAGATCCACGCCGGCTTACACGGGAACATTCCCATGGCCCGCTTCTGCATTGTCGTGAGCGCAACGTTCGCATCGCGCAGACTTGTTGGACTTTCCGGTTTTTCTCGTTTGCCGCTGCCGCATCCTGATTCTCATGCACTTTTCTGCCGCAGTGTTTTGCCGAAGCTGCCGGCGTCACCTAAAGCGTCGCTACAATTTCAAATGAGCTTGTGACAGACGCAGCCCAGATTTACAAGGACCCATAAAGTGCTTAGGACATCAAAATGTGCATGTGTCATCGCCTGGGCAAGAGACAAAAAATATAAATAAACCCTCTTTGATTTGCTTGGTCGAGTATTCGATCTACTGAGTGATTTTCTTGGTTAGCTTTCAGCTCAATTCTGTAAACTTTGTTAACTATTCAGCAGTAAAAAGTTATAATTTTGTCGACCATGAATTTTATGGCATTTTTCATGTACAAATAATAATATAATGATGCGTTTTGTAAATTGAAAATCAAATCATGTTTTGAGGGCTCAGATTACCAAGATAGCTTAGCTAATGTTTTACAAGTTGATCCATGAACCCAGGGGACTACTTCAATAATAATAATATACATGTATTCACTGTGTATCGACATGTTGTGTGTTTTTCAACATGGAGGCGCAGAGGAGGGTCTCGCCCAGATTGTGAATTTGAAGTTTGGAAACCAGATGACGACCAGATCCCTGTAGATGGCGCCATTGCAGCGTTTTTGGATTTGAGGTCAGCACCTGTCAAGATGAGTGAATGACTAATATGGGCTAAGAACATACAAATTCTCCCATTCGATTTAAAACAATCGGCGGAGAAAAAATTCATTTTCCACTTATCTACTAGTTCATCTAGCAGACTTTTCTTGTCGACTTTTACACTACTGGATTGTGGAAGTTTATACGATCTGAGCCGCTTGCTTACTCCTCACAAGGGTCACGACATCTACTCTGATTATTTCGGTCCTGTGAAATCGTTTGAATTGCGGCTACTTAGTAATTGCACGCTTGGCGTCGTTGCAAAGTATGTCTTCACGATCTCCTCTCAGTGATCAGAACAATCGAGGATCAAAGCAATCCTGCGGGTTTTCCTTTCCTGCTGTGGTCGGCCGTCAGCAGCGAGGCGCCGGTGGACGGCCTCGCATCACCATGCAGCGCGCATGCGAGCCCAACGCCTCAAGTCAAAATGCATTCAGTGGGTTTCAGTGTTGCGCAGCTCTCATGAGTCAGACACAAGCAAGCAGCGCATCAATCCGAGCCTACTTTTAAGCCCAGAGAGAGAGACGGAATGAGATCAGAGCTGGAAACCAACATGTACATTTGGCTGAAGAAACACCATCACACTCACACTCATCTCCTTTTGAAAAAAAAATAAAAAATAAATCTGAATTGGTCCCTCCCCTATGACACGTCTTTGACAGCTGACATTCAGACCTGTCACGTTTTGGGGGAAAAGCGCAACTGTCATGAATAGTCCCAGCAGCTCATGACAGTTGTGACAGCAGGCCAGAACTCGCCCTCGTGGCTACGCAGAGAGATGCTAAATTGAATCCAGCCATCTGGAGCCTTCATTATTTACACCTGTGCATGGATTGTTTTCACTCAAGCGTGATGTCATTTTAGCCGCTTTCATTTTTTAAAACGGACAAAAAGCAGCACAGTTGGACTTTTCCTTTGTTCAAAGCTACAATATGTTCCCATTTGGTTGGATTCACTTGAATGCTACACGAGCTTGCACTATCACTGATGGTCATGACAGTTAAACATGACGAAGGCAATTATGCAATTAGGTTAACATTTTCAAGCCATTTTTTTACATCATTTATTGCGAAATTTTAAAAGTAATATTTTTGGTTAATCGATTACATTATAGAACTATATCAAATTAGCATTAGCAAGTTTGACATTTACTGTGGAGCATAGTCAGATTAGCCCCCATTTATCCCTGCTCTAAAAAATACAATTGACAAGTATACTTGTCAAAGGCAGTGAATGAGTTAAGAGCCTTATTGTTTTGTGTGCCTGCGTGATTCTGACGAGGACACTAAAGGCACTTTTTCGTGATACTGAGCCAACTTCTGCTTATACAGTGACAAATGTTATTAAAACATTGTCAGGACACTTCAAAAAAGTTGTATGATCATAACCGCTTTGAGTCAGGAACAAATGATTGCAAATAGAATTGATCTCAGTGGGACATGTTTTGAAAGTGCCTGTGAAGAACCGGTTTGCTCACGCACACTTAACGACGTGATCCTGAGTTATGTCGCTCGAGGATGTTTACCGGCACACACAAACAAGCTTGATGTGTTCATGAAGTGCGCAAGTGAATTTCTTGCAAGATGCTGCTCCAGCTGCGGGCCATTCAGCCGTACGGCGCGCAAGCATACGCGGCTGACGGCAGCAGCAAGTTGACATTTGCCAAATCAGAGATAGATGATATCACACTTCTCCATCTCAGCACACTTGATGATGGAAACGCACAATTATGATTATTAAGAGCTGTAAGTTCTGACAGCTACAGTCAGACAGAGGTACCTTAACAACTTACAGCAGTGATTACCAACCCTTTTTTTTGGGGGGGGGGGGGGGGGGGCTTGTGAACGTAACACAACTGATTATTAAATGAATATTTCAACATTTCATTCTCAAGTATTCTTTTTAACTCAAACATAAAAATAAGTATGCTGTCTTGAAAGTAAGTACAGTAATATAAATTCAAAAAATACTCATCAGAATAACTAAACCCACCCATAGCTCTTATTATGGTTGCTACAATAAATAAATAAATAAATAAAAATAAAAGAACAAAAAACAGTAGCTCCTTTGAGTCCCCATTAAACATTTTAATCAGGAACAAAGCACATAAGAATATTCTGTATATTACAGCTCTAAGATGACCTTTTTTGAAATATGTGGGTTCATAAAAACAGCATTTTATCTTCATGGAATACAATCTATGGTAATTAATTAATTGAAAAATGTAACCATCAAAAATGTTCAAAAAACAAACAAAATATGAAATGAAATATACTTTGAAAATCCACCACAATGAACCACAAGAATGCCCATTGAACTATTTTTCCCATAATATGTTTTCTCTTGAAATGTATTGCTTTTTTTTTTCTTGGAAAGAAATTAGGACTTTCTTGGAATAAACCTCATAACACTAATTTTCTCGTAATTTTACATTTGCCCCCTTTTCAGTGTAACTCAAATGTTTTCTTGTAATCTCAAATATAATGATAGTGATTATCATTTTCTGAAATGTTTTTGCAGTTTGAAAACCAATGACGTACATCATTAACTTTCAAGGATGAAAATGTATTTGAGTGAGTGCCCTATCAAGGGTGAAATCCAATTGACATGTAGGAAATGTACTTTTGTAAAAGCTTGATTTCAACATCTGTATTAGGAGTGTGACAATATATATCGATATCGCGATAAATCGTTATACTTTGTCTCCCGATAGATTATCAACATGCCTACGCAAGTTTGGCGATATTTGTAGTTAATAACCAGCCACTGTAACGGCTCCATTGTTCATGACTTATTGAGCAATTACTTGGCGGGCCGCTAGGGGGAGCACCTCATAAGAGTGGCGGAGAAATGGACGCAAGTCTTCAGGCAAAGAAGACTCATGAGCTTAGTTTATTATTATTATTATTATTATTATTAATTTCTTATTGTTTTTATTTATATTTTTGTTATATTATGTATTTATATTATATTTATGTATATTATTTTTATTATATGATTTTTTAAATTATTTATTATTATTATTTATTTTATTATTATTTGTATTTATTATTATTATTATTTTCTGATTAGTTTTATCGTGGATTTTTTACCTGAGCAATACATCTATAATCGCGGTATCATCATATCGCGAGAATTGTTATCGTGAGGCTTGTATCGCATATCGTATTGTGAGTTAGCCAGGGGTTCCCACCCCTAATCTATATGGATACATTATTTCATCTCGAGTTGAAACCTGAATTGGGAATGGTCAAATGCAAACACACTGCATGTGGTACCTTGAAATACTTTGCACTGTGACGAGCGCAATGTTGCTGCTCATCAAACGTGTGCGTGCTCGCTCGGTCTAAATTTGCAGACGAGAAGCCGACTTGCGCAATGGCAGCATCCACCTCCTGTCTTTACAATTTGGGCTCTGCTCTCACACTTTCCTGCAACAAGCATCAGCAGCAGCGAGCGAGCGAGCGAGCGTTCCCCAGATGCCGCCCCCGCACTATACGCTACAACTCGCCAAGCGTTATTCTTGTTATTCTTGTCATGTGGCACAAGAATAGCAGCCAGCCGCGCCAATCTCACTGTCAACGCATCATCGCGTCCCACGGGACAGCTTGGAGAGAGAGGCGGGCGGGCGGGCGAGGGAGCAGGTGGAGGGATGAGAAGAGTCAACACAGGGAAGGCCTCTCATACTTGTGTGTGACGTGAGCAAGCTACAGTGGATAGAAAAAGTCTACACACCCATGTTCAAAAATACAGCTTTTTTTTTGGATAAGGCCAAATCGGGACTATGATGATTTTTTGGATTATGAGTGCATATCCTCTTTCATCTATGTTCAACAATTAACCAACCACATATAAACTCATGTTAAATGGGAGTCAGCCACTGACCTGTACATATATATATATATATATATATATACATATATAACTGGATAGCCGATACATACAGTCCATACACGCCCGTGCAAGCCTGTATAAACTACACGCTATACATACAGATGAGACATATACAGCTCGTAGGCACTATATAATTTCTACATGTATTTAAGGCAAGTTGTGAAATGTCTGAAGCCCTCGTTTATGTTTAACTCATTTACTCCCAAAAACGTATAAATACGTTCTATTTTAAATATTACCATGCTCCCAAAGATGTAATTATACGTTTTGGCTTTGATGCAACCTCTGAACTGAAGAGAATGCGTGAAGCAATGGTAGTTATTCCAAAAACGGCCAGCAGATGGCAGCAGAGTATAAGAGATCAAAAAGCTCTTTTCCCCATTATTTTAAACAGATTTGTGAATAATGATGAAACTTAGCCATGTTCTCATGCTAATTGATGCAAAATGGAAACAGCTAGAAATAGACTTTTTTTTTTTTTTTTTCCCTGATGAAAGAAGAGACTTTAATCTTTCTTTTGGTCGGTTCCATGTTTTTATAGCAATAGGACACAATATGCTTTGGGCCTTGCAAAATCAGTCAAAATCCAGCAAAACAACGAAAATGTCCTGGGAGTGAATGAGTTAATAAATGTAAAACAGAATAGATCATGCTGTTTCTACCAAGTACTGTCTCAAATGTTGGATCCTATAAACGTATAGGATTGTATGGCGAGAAAGGTTTCTTGGGAGGAGCAATATGGCAGCCTCGCCACCTCAAAAATCTTGGCCTCTCGGCTATCCAGTCATATATAGATCAGTGGAGTCAGCCCACCTACCACCATTGAAAATGTCTCTAATTAACCTCAAATCAAGTTGAGCTCTTCTTGAAGGTGATTCTTGACATTATGATCATATTTGAAAGAGTCATATGGACATTATACAGATGTGAGTTACCCGACATCATTTACTTAGACATTTTAGAGGCTCTTTTATTGTTTTGACAGTTAAGAAGTTTTGTAATTTTTTTTTTTTTATTATTTCTGGCATGTTTTGTTGATGATAAAATGGACTTTTGCGCAGGAATTTTTCATTTCCTGTCCTCATCCCTCCGTCAGGATGCCGCTGAGGCGTGCGTTGACCTCATCATGAACACAAGGTGGTGTGAGAGCAGCAAAGCATTTATTAATAGCAGAAAGCATGAGGACATTGAGTGTGTAAGAGGGAGGAGGATGCAAATTGTGCGACTCAGACACTAGAGAGAACAGGATGAGTGAGGGTGGTGGTGGGGGTGGGGGTGACTGCATGTAATGAGGGATGATGGAGGGAGTGAGCGCGTGTTGACGCTGAGCGTGGCGTCAGTGCGATAAGAATAGCGTGTAACGCTGCTGAGCCATCAGCCTCACATTCACACTCAGGCAAGCAGCGTGTGTGCCAGTCAATGAGTTTTTCATATCGACGCTCGAGTGCATGATGAGTAAACTGTTGAGGCCGCCGTCATGCTTGTTACGAGCTACAGTGGATAGAATCAAGGCGACGTGTCCGAATGCCGGCTTTCTGTCAAATGAAAATTGACAGTGATAAATCAATTCAAAACTTTGCACAACACTAATGTGATCTACAACCGAGGTTATTCTAGTTAACTAAAACAAAAAACAAAAATTAAAACTAAAATTCAAAAAACAAATTTTAACAAAATAAAATAAAAATTAAAATACTTTTGAAAAAAACGAAAACTAAGTGAAACTGCATTTTATGTTTGCAAAACTAACAATAATTATAGCAAAAATATTCTTCGCTTTAGTCTTTGGCTATTAATTTAAAGAGATACTTTACTTATTTAGCCATTTTTGGCAGTCAAACAATATATTGCCTATAATAAATTTGATATTTTCATTGTTTTTCATGTATAATTAGTAACTTTAAGAACACATTTTGCAACTAGCTGTCGACTGAAAATAACATCACAAGGGCTCAGGTAACCAATCACATCTCAGCTTGTGAATGTCACATGACCAAACCTAGAAAACAGGTGAGCTGTGATGTCATTTTCAGTCGACAGCAAGTTGCAAAATGTGGCTTTTATTGTTTTAATATTGCTGATTATGGCTTTTTTATTTTATTTTATTTTTTACTTGATCTGAGGAAATATTCTAATATTTTGAGATAGGATATTTGAGTTTTCTTAAGCTGTAAGCCATAATCAGCAATATTAAAATAATAAAAGCCTTGCAATATTTCAGTTGATTTGTAATGAATCCAGAATGTATGACATTTCTTCTTATTCAATTGCATTACAGAAAATAATGGACTATCACAATATTCTAATTTTCTGAAACAGTCCTGTATGCTATGAGGATCCGAATACCTGTCAAAAAAAATTCAGGCTTCTGCTCGAAAAGCAAAAAAATACTCAGAAGAGGTGAAGTTTATTTGGGCTCAATGTCGGGCACTTCAAATGGTGACAGTTGTGTGCTGACTCCAATTTGGAATGAGTTCATTACCAACACAGCCAAAACTTCAGTTATAAGAGGGTGTGCATACTTGTGCAACCACATGATTTCAGTTGTTAATTTTATACAAATATTTCTTTAAAAGTCACATTAACGGGGGAGAAGGTTTTTAAATCATTTATTTTAGTGTCATCGTTTGTTTTTTCTTTCACAAAAACCTGATATTTGAACAGGGGTGTGTAGACTTTTGAAATACACTGTAGGGGCAAAGAAGTCATTGTTAGGGGGGGTTGCGCGAGTGAGTGCATGCGCGTCCGCGTCAGTGTGTGAAATCAACGACGTTGCGCTGTGCCGGGTCCACACGGAGACAGACGCTGGTCACAGCGGCAGAAAGCGAACGAGCCACTAGGATGGACAAAAAAAAAAAAAAAAAAAGTGCCAGAGAGAGTGAGATCACGCTGAGCTGGACTTTGCAGTAAGATGCGCGCAAGTGATGATACTCACAGCATTGATGCCGACGTCTTTCACCCCGCTGCTCTTCTCCCATTCGTACAGCGCTGACGAGAGAAAAGGCAAGAAATGACTTTGCGCAACATGCACGCATGCACAAAAAATAAAAAAAAAGTTGTTTGTTGAAAAATGTGTGCGTTACCAAAAAGCTTGCGCAGGCGGCTGACAGCGGCAACAAAATGTTGGAAGGGCAAGTGAAGCTCTCCGGATGCAAAGCGCTCATACAGCAGCTGGACCACTTTGGCGTCACATTTCATCCCTGACACATAAGAAGAGACGTGCAGTGGTTACATATTGCGCAACTCTCATGCGCATGTGAGTGCGTGTGCGTACCCACGGCTTGCAGAGCTGCGCTGAGTTCGAAAGGACTCATGGTGCCAGAAGAGTCCTCATCAAATTGGAAAAAGATGGACTGAAAACAGACACAGGCTCTTTGTTCAAGCTTTACATATTTCTTGCATGTCCAAGAGTAGAAAATGGTACTTTCAAAATGCAAGCGATGAATCAATCAATCAATCAATCAATCAGGCCGTTTTGGGATTAAACGTGTTTGAGGTCAGCTCTCTCAGGAATTCAGATGTACGTATGTTCAAACATTTGATCAGAAAATCTGCAGGTGTTAGAAAATTACACCTTACCTTCAATTTAAAAAAACAAACAAACACTAAAATCATGTTTTCTTTCTAACATTATACTTATTGATCATTTTAAAGAGGAAGTCAACACCCCCATTTTTTTCTTTTTTGACTCTATATTCTATGCAGCCCCACTCGTCTAGACATGGAAGTCTGGTTAATATTGTATTAATTAGGGATGTAATGATAAGGGGAATATCGTGATTAAAACTGCCACAATATCATCGTTTTCATGTTCACGATATTTAAAAGGAACACATCTGTTTAAAAAAAAAAAAAAAAAAAGTCAGTTTGACTTCCATTTGTGATTTTCTAGCACCCTCTGGTGGCTATTTTTTTGTGCAATTTGATTTTCATTAGGGATGTTTTTGGCCCCTCTATGTTTAAAGGGATACTTCACTTATTTAGCCATTGTTGGCAGTCAAACATTAATATTTTGCCTATAATAAATTTGAATATGAGTTAAGCAGCAAAATGCAGCCATTTTGATCCATCTTAGTGGGGCGGCCGTTTTGCCACTTGCTGTCAGCTGAAGATGACATCACAGTTGCTTCGGGTCTCAGGTAACAACCAATCACAGCGCAAGCTCAGAAAATAGATAAATCTGTGAGAAACTGTGACGTCGTCTTCAGTCTACAGCCACTGGCAAAATGGCCGCCCCCGTGATGGATAAAAATGGCTGCATTTTGTTGCTTAACTCATATTCCACAAATATAATATTCATCTGGATGTCATGTTTAGACTAGTGCTGTCACATATAACATATTATCAAGAAATATTTAAGGTTGACTTAAACTTTAATTAGCCTTTACATTCACAGTAATTGTCATATTGTTAGCCTAGTAGCATAATTGCTAATTAGTGGCAATAGGGGCACTTGCTTAGGAATTACCACCACCTGCAGGACTCGAGTTAGAGATATGGCAAATTAGTGGGAATGTCATCTGAACATTTTTTTCTTTTCTTTTTTTAAACATTCAATTCAGATAGCATTAATAAAGTGGTGTGACATACACGCACGCACATAGAGCATTTGTTACCTGCAGGTGGCGTAGATCAGACAGCAAGGCTTCTGTTTGCTGACGGTTCAGACTGGCTCGTCCTTTGGTCTGATCAGCACAGTTAAGAATAACTCAACAGGCGAAAGGAAGACAATTAATTAAAGGGCAAAAATAACGACTTTAGGAATGGAAGTGGCTCGTATTACCGCTCTGATTGGTTGGCCACCACCAGCCCACACTATACAAAGTTAGCTGGCACAAGCTCCAGCTGATGAGAATGGGGTCATGCGGGGTCACCAGGTGGATGATGACACAATGTTGATGACGAAGGCACCGTATGAGGCCACTGCCTCCATCATTGTTTGTCCTCACCTAGCCATGAAATGCTTGCCGTTGTGTGATCAAAAATGTGACGTGTGTCAGGCAGCATGGAAATGAAGGGCACTCGGCTGGCGTCCGTTTCAGGACCAAAACGCTCACTGTGACAAAGTCATTGGCAACTTGGATGAGGTGGGATTTAGTGACATCACCTCTGTGAAAAAGGATACGTCCTCCCCAAAAATCAGCTGCCTGCATGTCTCCAGCGGCAGCTGGTAATCTTTGTCCAGAACTGACAATGACAAGAAAGTGGGAAAGTCATCAGCGCGGGATGATGTGAGGACGAGGGCAAGTCAAGTCTACGACAACTCTGAAATAAGCTTCAGTTACGCCATCGGACAGGAAGTGATCAGCTTCCGTCTAGACTGGCGACCTCGGTCACTTCCTCAGGCTTGAGCACGTTGCGACGACGTCGCCACCTAGTGGCGACCGAGGGCGGAGCAGCTGGCAGCAAAACCTCAACTCATTTTGATATCCATCTAATATATACACAACAAACACACATGACTTCCAACATGATCTCAAAAGTCACCTGAGTTGAAAAGCTTCATCAGCTCCTTGGAGTTCAGCCTGTCGTCCTACGTGATAAAAAATAAAAAAATTAGTAGACAGCAATGAGACATTTAGAAACACATACAGTATCTTGACTTAAAAGGGACATTCATGAAAAGTGTCATTTTTATTATTTGTATACTAATAATTGGGTCGCTAGTCTCTCGGTTGAGTGCCTGCTGGGGGGAATGGCACCCACCTGAGATGGTTAGACACCTGCTTATTGTTTTAATAATCAATAATAATAATAATAATAATTGTTTTAATAAAATGTAATAATTAAAAATGTTTTAATAAATTAATAATTTAAATAAAGTAATATAAGTTTTAATAATTTAATAATAATTGTAATAATGTTTTAAATGTTAATAATTTGATCATAATAATTTAATAATAAAATTATTTAATAATCGGTACTTACTGGTCCAGCCTCTTCTTCAAAAGTCCTCAGAATCCTCATTTTATCCTCTGGTGCAACCGGACTGGCCATCACCTGTTTGACACAAACTGTTTGTCTCATTCCACTCGTTTCTCAAGGCATCACTAATATGAAGCCGATATTCTTACCGGGAGGTAGCTCGAGGAGCACGAAAAGTCCTGAGTCCTAAAACGTAAAATATGAAAATAAGTCATTAATGTTTGTGTGGATGGATTCATTGTCATCTGATCGTGGTTGAACTGAGCTAATCTTCAATAGCATCCCCCCCCAAGCCAGAACATTATCATGAGATGATTCTGTCTTTACAAAGATAGTAATGCTAGCTTTCTTTTAATTAATACATTTGATATTTTTTGGAAAAGGAAGGCACCATTTTTGACGCAATTTCCAACGTTCTCACCCCAAACTGTTGGCAGTCTTGGAGAAGATGCGGACAAAGAACTCTCCGGGCTGGTTGGGCCGATAGGTGGACACCACAAGGACGTAGTGACCCGGGTCAAGGTGCACTTTCCTCCACACGGCCCTGCAGGATATTGACCCGTGCTCTACTAAATATGCATGATCATTTCAATCAATCTTCACATTGGAGTAAAGCTTTTACCTTTGAGCCCGATATTTCCCCGACCGACCAACTGGACGGTTTTTCATGAAGAAGTTTCGGTCCAGACAAATGCCCTGAAGCTGTATGAAATAGTCAAATCGAATTCAATGAAATGAAATGACACCAACAAGAAATTGTTGACCAACCTCGGGAGGAACCTGAAAAAAACAAACCCAAAAGAAAAAGTGTCAGTCCCACGAGTGAAAGTGGAATGTGGGCCGATTTTTTGGGACCTTGTAGATGTGAAAGCCGACGTAGAGGAAGTTCACTTGGTCTTTGCGCCGACGGTCTTTCTGCAGGATTTCCACCAGCAGCGTGCACTTCTTGCCTTTCATCTTCTGCTTCTCCGTCTTCTTGCTCTCATTGGTGCCGCTCTCCTCCTCCTCCTCCTCCTCCTCCTCCTCCTCGCCGTCTTCCTCGTCCTCCTCATCTTCCTCATCCGGCTGGTCCTGCTCCGTGAGGACCAGCTGAAACTGAGGGTTCTTCCAAAAGGAGCCTAAGCAGTGATGAAAAGTGGAAAAAAAAAAATCATCTCCTATTCAGCTCTGGCAAAAACTACAAGACCACTGCAAAATAATCTATTTTGTCTATTTACAGTTTGGGATGTAACAATAACGGCAATATCGTGATATTAAAACTGCCACAATATATCGTCGTCGTCATGTCACAATATTAAAAGAAGCACATTTGTTCCAAAAGTTGCGGTGATTTCCATTTGTGCAGTTCTAGCACCCTCTGGTGGCTACTTTTTTTTAGTGCAGTTTCATTTTCATAAGACATGTTTTTGCCCTTCTATGTTTCAAATCCACGCTAATAATCAAATGAAGGGGAACGTATTATGCTTGTGAAGCGAGTTAATATGTGTCGGAACTCAATGTGTGCGTGCATTAGCATGTAAGTGCCTCAATATTGTTATTAGAGATTGTAGGAGCTACAATCTCTAATAATATTGAGGCACTTACATGCATTGCTGTCATGTAGAAAAGCACAATATTGTGTGTGGGTTTATTTTTTTAGTATGAGCTCATTTTTTTACAATATTATGACCTTTTAGTGTATCAGCAACCTCCCCACAATACCGTGATAATTATGTTATCGTGATCGTGATAAAATATTGTGATGTTTGGCTATCGTTACATCCCTATTTACTGTATAGGTATATCTTTGAGTAACATAAACAACTACACACAAAATAAAGTAAGTACCAAATTTAAAATACAAATTTCAGAATTTCGAGCAGTGTTTCGCAAAACGGACTAAAAAGATGTCCATCAATTTCAAAGGAGAAAGACGATTTGAGACACGAGGGTTGTTTTCTGAGTTATGAGGTCATTGTTTGTTTTTTCTTTCCAGAGGTGTATACTTGATGCGGAGTACATACGGTTGTATTTCCGGCTTCCGCCGGCTGAGCTCCCTTTCAGCCACAATCCGTCATGCTCATTGATGGTCCATTTGGACGAGTTTGTTCCCTCCACAAGGCTGTCAGGGTTGACACTGCAGAGCTCCACAAAGTCAAACTTGTTGCAGAAATCATCAGCGCTCATCCTGTTCCGGGTCACATCATCAACATTTAGCAAGTATTACAGAGTACAAATTCCACTCGCTTTCTTTCTTTCACTTTTCACGCTCACCAGAACTCTCCATCTTCCCTGCGTTTCATTTCAAGTCTCTCTTTCTCCTCTTTAAATACGTTGACCCATTTTTTGCTCCTGCGATGGCACAAGGAGACGATCGCAATTTTTCAATGTCATCGATTGATCAGTGGCTTAAGTCCCAACGCAAACACGCATGTCCTCACGTGTCACTCCAGGGTCCACGGTACTCAGTGAAGCCCCACGGATTCCTCAGCCTCACGAGCAAAATCTCATCGGCCTCATGCCTCACCTGAAAAGGCAACAAATCAACATCATTTGTCATCAAATCACATTTTTTTTGGGAGTGAAGCCCAGTTGTGTTTCGAGGAAGATCAAAGATGTTCAAATTTGCAGGTCATGTTGAACTCAACTGAGAGGATGAAACAAAATGATTTGTCAGCATAAACTGATCACATTTTGATGTTACGTAACAACTTGCGATACTTTCCTGGTCAGTGTCGGTGATGGCGTAGGCGTGGCCCTTGATCAGCCCGTCGGCATTTACTTTGCTAACCTCCTTGTAGCTGTTGGCCTGCAGAAGAGAAAAAAAAATACTTGCCTGTCGTGGATGTCTCACACAAAAGTGAGATCACCCCTCATACTTCTTCAGAGATTCAATTACATCTTTTGATGTTAAAACGTTGAAGAAAATAACACTTTGACACAATGAAAAGTAATCATCGTACAGCTAATATAACAACAATGTCACTCAATATACAGCCATTAATAGCTAAATTCCTGTTCCAGTCATTTTTCTTCCCAGGGTCACATGACTCATATTTTTACAACTTGGTCTCAGAGTGAAACCATGAATGAAAACCGATACTAGTCTGTGACGTAGTGAAGCAGAGCATGAGCCCCTCCCTCCGGAAACTGGAGCCACGGGGCAATATATTGCAATATGAAAATGACCCTGAATGAAATGAGTGCTATCTTGCTAAAGAGATGTGATGGACTGAGCAAGCACGTCTCCAGACCTAAACATCTCTGGGGCACCCTCAAACGGAAGGTACCTCAGGCCTCGAATGTCCGCCAGTTCCGGACGTCATATATTGACACTTTCGCTATTTTTATATTCTCCTGGCTGTTTTACTGGATTTTAGCATTAGAATATAGCTAAGTTTCATCATTATTCTCAAATCTATTTAGAATTGTGAGTGAAAGCGCTTTTTTTTTTTTCAACATGGCCCTGGCTGATCTCTTAAAATCTGCTGCCACCTGCTGGCCGTTTATGTAATAGTTGAGAAGCTGCATCAAAGCCTTCTGCATGCACTAGCGTAAAAAAAAAAAAAAAAAAAAAAAAAAGATTAAAAAAAACGTATAAATACATCTTTCGGACACTTAAAACATTTAAAATAGAACGTATTTATACGTTTTTGGGAGCAAATGAGTTAAGAGGTGCGCTCACTTTTGTTGCCAGGGGAGGCTGTGTTTTCAGTTGTTTTGAGGGAACCCTGACTTCAGTGTTGCCCCATGAAATGATGAGAATGGAATATGTGCAGAAATGGATTTGTCGCCATCTGTCACATACCTCAATAAAGCAGCTGAGCAGGCTGCCTCGGGTGAGGGCGGACGTCAGCAACCTCCAGAAGACGCGAGGCGCGTGCGAGGAGGCGGGCAGCGAGTACGCGATGCCCCCCGTGAAATCCTCCATCCCCTCCGAAATGTTGCCGCCTCTCAGGCTTCCGTACGACCCCATTAACCTAAAACAAGGACGAAAAGGGGCGGGGCCGCCGCGTCAGACGCACTAACGCGGGCGGGCATATGCTCGGAAGTGGCGGGCGGCACCGACTTGGCGTAGGCCTTCTCCACCAGGGCGCTCCAGTACTCGTTGCGGGCGTGCGAGTAGCTGAAGAGCAGACGGCCCTCTCGCACGGGCAGCCGGTCATCCACAACCACCTCCACCCACTCGCCATACTGCCAGAACTACACGGCAGACGACAACCGCCGTTCACATGAATCACGCATGAAGTGGAGGGAAATGACATCAAAGCGTTTCATTTAAACACTTGTCAACCGATCTAGATTGAGCCTCAAGATCACGTCCAATTGCGCAAGACTGACAGCGAAAGTTGGGCTGTGAAATGAGTGAAGTGATAAAGCGCACACTTTTCTGGTGCTTTTAAATGCAGCACTGGCAGTGGTTGGGACGCAGGGCGCGTTCTCGAGCGGCCTGCATCTGTGGGCGTGTATATGTCAGTGGGTATTTATTTATTCACTACCTGCATGCCCGGACGTCTCTCAAATCACCATGACAGGGCAAAATGAGTTTACAGTCCTGCAAGTTAAGTCATGTCGCATTCTCGTTAGGAGGCTCCAAAGGGCCTCTGCATGCCCCCCCCCCCCCAAGAGGAAAAACAGCTCATAGCGTTAAATTGTTCAAGAATCTTTGATAAGAATGTGAACGTGCCTCAACGTTGAGCATTCCCATAACATAACCTCCTGATAATTAAATACATTTTTTTTGTAAGCCCAAGTAATAACACTTTTTATATCTGTCGTGTCTATATATGATAAGCATGTGAAGGAGCTACGTAAGCTTCAGCTGTCACCAATGTTTAACTGATTGGAACCAATATTACTACGTCTACTTTTTCACGTATATTTTTCCACTAAAGAATTAAATGATTGAGTATTTTATGGTAGTTTTATAATTAAATAATGCTGCAAAGAAGTTGTAAGTAAGTAGTTTATTTTGGTGGGTGGATGGTTGGCTACTAGGTACTTGGTTGGTTGGTTGGTTGGTAATATTGTTAGGTTAGTTAAATAGGTACTAGTTAGGCAGGTAGCTCGGTTCGTTTGGTGGGTGTTTAGTAGCTACTTGTTAGATATGTAGGTTGGCTGTTAATATGAAGGAAGGTATTATGTAGGTAAGTTGGTAGGTAGGTAGGAAGGTGGGCAAGTAGATTGGTTGGTTTGGTGAGTACTTGGTTTGTTTGTTGGTTAGTTGGTTGGTTGATTGGTGTGAAAGATGGTAAGGAATATTGGTAGGTTGGTAGGTACTAGGTACCCAAGTAGCAGCTTGAGTAGGTTTGGTGAATAGTTTGCATGTACTTGGTTGGTTGGTTGGTTGGTTGGTTGGTTGGTTGGTTGGTTGGTTGGTTGGTAGGAAAGTAAGGAACGGCGGTGTGCTTGTTGGGTACTAGGTAGGCAGGTAGCTTGTTTGTTTGGTTGGTTGGTTGGTTGGTTGGTTGGTTGGTTGGTTGGTTGGAAAGTAAGGAACGGCGGTGTGCTTGTTGGGTACTAGGTAGGATGGTAGCTTGGTTGGTTGGTTGGTTGGTTGGTTGGAAAGTAAGGAACGGTGGTGTGCTTGTTGGGTACTAGGTAGGATGGTAGCTTGGTTGGTTGGTTGGTTGGTTGGTTGGTAGGAAACTAAGGAATGGCGGTGTGTTTGGGTACTAGGTAGGCAGGTAGCTTGGTTGGGTTGGTGGGTGGTTGTGATAGCTATTTGTTGGCTGGTCTATTGGGGAGTAGGATGGTAAGGAATGTTGGTAGGTTGGTTAGTAGGTACTTGGCAAGTAGGTCGCTTGGTTGTTAGTTGGAAAGAAGGCATTTGAGTTTTTTGGTTGTTTCAGTTGTTTGGTAGGTAGGTATGTCTTTCCATCTGTCTGTCAAACCCTCTGTCCATCAGATCAACCGTTAGTTGGTTGATCAGTAGCTTGGTGGATAGACACAAAAATCAGTAGGTTGGTAGGTAGGTATGAAGATAAGAAAGGTAGGTAGGTTGGCATGGAAGGATGGCATTGGATAAAAAGATAGTTTGGTAGGTTGTTGGGTTACATGGGCGCAAAAGTGACAAAAGTCTGCCGATTATTTGATGACTAAAACCGGATACACATAAGACCACAGCAAGTCAGAGAGGAAATATTTGTGCTTATGTTTGCGTGAGTAATTTAGCGTTGGCAAGCTCCAAACAAGATGGAAGTCTCAGATAGCCTGACGTCGAGGGAGCTCGTAATGAGCTTTCCCTCATTAGCGGCATCATGGACGACGTCAGAGATCAGGAGGACCCTCGGTGGTCTCTCCGCTTGCTTACTGTATGACTCACCCTGAAATGGAAGATGCCGGCATAAGACTTGGACAGGCTTTGGTTGGTCGGCACCACCTTGGCAAAGAGTTTGGGGTGCATGGTGAGACAGGACAGTGCTGCCAATAGCCAGCAGTTACCTGCGGACACAAGCCAGTGGATCATCTTGCTGGAATGCAGCAGGAAATTGTTCAAACAACTGGCATAAAATCTAATAAAATTCCTCTTATTGACATTCCCTGACTACAAACACAAACCCTATTTCAGAAAGTCACATTCCACACCAAGAGAAAACATCTCTTCCATGTTGTTTTTCGCATTGGTGATGTGGTGTAAAATAAATAAATACATAAATGGTCGTTCTTACGTCACGTTTCATATTGCAGATGGTCTCATCCCATCAAGGAGGCCTATCATCATTTGTTCCATACTCACCTAGCTGACCTTGGCAGATGTCAGTGGTGCCGATGGTCCCCTCCACAAACACAGCATTCTCGCTGATGTCCTTCAAAAAAAAAAAAAAAAAAAAAGAGCATGTGCGTGACAAAGTCATGGAATGTACCAATAAAAACAATTGGGCAACTGTCATGCACACTCTCAGGACATTTTATTAGATGCAGCTGCATGGAAGAATTCATTCTACCTCTCGACCAAGACAATATTGACACATACCGTATGCCAAAAAGTATATATATATATTTTTTAGCTGCAAACTCCACCTTTAAGAAATATAATACATATTTTACATTTGTAATATAATTTGTCATCATGCTTTCTCTCAGTGGATCTCAAATGGTTTACAAGCACCACATAAAAAAAAAAAAAAAAACCTTAGCTCCCCAACTACCATGATGACAAATATAACAATAAAATAATGAATTCATAAATATAATAATAATAAAATACTAACCTTTAAGAAGTACAGTATATTTTCAATTGTTTACTACTGACATACAGTTTGAACATTAAGACGTTAAATAGCTGAAAAGAAAATAAATCATATTAAATACAATTTGTACTTAAATGTTAAAAAAAAACAGCTCATAAGATTAAATTCTTTAAAGATAATACAAGTGAATTTAAATGTATTGTACTTGAAAAGTAAAAGATGGGTAAAAAAATGGATTAAAAAAAAGAGTGCATGCATAGTAACAAGTTTCAATCTGAAGTATTTGATGATGTATGATTAAATGCTTTCATTTAAATCAGAGGGTTCGGTCTGAGAATCATTGGTCTATCAATTGAATCCACTTGTTGACTTGTTCGAAGAATCTGAAGAGGTGAAAATGTGTCGTTACCTTCGGTCTCTTCCACTTGATGGCCTTTGCGGGCTCGTCATCCTCTGGCATGCCGATGGACTTGTGCTCGGCCGGAAAGCTCACATCCGAGAACATCTCGCCCGACTTGAGACACTTTTCCACAAGACTGTTAAAGTCTTGATCCTTAAACTTGATCGGGTTCCCGAAAGAGCCCAAAGGCGCCTTCACGCTCTCCATGCTTGTCAGTCAAGTGCGAAACGCTTCAATCAGCTGTTTTGATCAACAGAGCGCGCGCACACCCGGAAAGAAAGAACAAAACAAAAAAAGAAGAGGAAGCTTCAGTAATAACTGCATGCAGCGCCCTCCTCGGTGATGCCCCAGTCAGGGAAGGAAGCGATGAGGATTGCCGGGGGGGGGGGGGGGGGGGGGTTGGGGGGGGGGGGGGGCATGTCGAACTACAGTCGCCATTATTCTTTCTGATCAGCAATCATCATCCAGTTGTCACTTCAGACAGAAACAAATGTGAACTCAAGGTTTTCAAGGACCTGAACCATTTAATTTTGCTTCTTGTTTACCGCTAGGTAGCTTGCTCTTGTTTGTATACTTACAATTTATGTAGGAAGGCAGGCTGTCAGTTTCCTGTCCGGGCACTAGATGGCAGTGTTACCCAGCTACACGTACCATGCAGCTTGCTAACTCACATGTGTCGAGCCCTGCATGTTTTCGAGGTTTCTCTACTCCAACACAGCTGATTCCATGATCACGGTCATTATCGGGCTCCCGCGGAGCTTGCTGATGAGCTGAAATATGAATCAGCTGTGTTGAACGCGGAGAAACTTCGAAAACTTGGACTTGATTGACGCCACTGTGTAGCTAACTGGTCTGACTGATGATGGCGGTCATGAGACATATGGAGGAATGACAACTATAACGTAAACAATAATATCAAACCTTGGATATATCAAAACCACAAAAACACAGAGCTCTTATTATAACAATAACAATAATAATAACACAGTGCAATTTCTGACCTTACAAAAACTTAAAAACAATGTATTGCATTATATAAAATAAATATTTGAAAAAAATGATTTATATTCTGTATGACATTTCAGGGATATATGACTTACCAAATAGTTAATTTAATATGGGAAAAAATTGTCGTATAAAATAAATTTTAATGTAAAACAAAAGTAAAATGTTTTTTAAATGCTATAAATGTATCTTTACAGAAATGACATGAAAATTAAGTGAAATGACAAAGGAAATTAAAATAAAAAATAAATAATAAATGAAAGTAAATTGAATTGACTTAAAAAAATGAATGCAATAAAATGTTATGTTTATATATCACTTTTTCATCAAGATTTTTTTAAATAAATGGAAGCTATAATATAATGTAATAAAATACCACAGAATAAAATATTAGGATTATAAAATTAATAGTTTATGCAATGCTGTTTTTTTGTTTGTTTGTTTTTTAAATACAGCACAATCATATTTACCTGACGATTAAGATGAATCGATTGGGATTTTTGCTCCCATCTCTTGTATTACGAACTCATGAGACAGCATCCCAAACACAAATCAACAAACAGCATTTGCGGTACAAGGATAGGGTGAAAATTGTAAGTAAATGAAAGGAAGAAACTGCTTGCGATGAATCGATCCCAAGCCAAATTCATCGTCTTGTTGCCAGACGAGACGACGTCACCTTTTGTGATTGGTGGTGGTGGGCCGCTCCAAACAGATGACGAAGGCCTCTCCATAGAGCACTTGTCAACTTTGCTCTTCATCCAACGTCCAATTATCGTCTACTTTGCCCTCCTCCCCCTTCTATGGGTGCCATTCACATCTCAACCGACTGGGATTAAACAAGGAGAATAGCAACACGACACGGATCCACCGAATGGTCGCCATTGAAATCCATTCACGGGAGGTGGGGGGGGGGGGCTCTCCATTGATGCTAGAAGGAAGCCTTCAGTGACAAAGGTCAGAGGGCTGAGCAGACACTCCCACACCTCCGTGACCCGGCTCTGATCCCACGACCCCGACCGACACCGGGAGCCTTCGGGCCCCGCTGGTTTGTCCTGGCCCGTTTTCTGCCGCATCACTCAACCACGTATCGGCTCGGATGCGTCACTATAGATGCTAATTAGCCACACTGACAAGAAATGACTTGAATATCTCTTTTTTTTTTTTTTTGCATGTTCAAATATGAGGCGTGTCACAAAGGTTCTTGCGCCTGCTAACCAATTCCAGTCCAAGAAGAACATTGCCATGCTGGAGCGACCTCGAAATTAAAACGGTGTGGTTCCATGTTTGTGTTTATTTTTGTTGTTGTTGTTTGTTTCTTTCCCAAGACACCAGTCCTGGGCTGTGTCCAAATGTGCACACTAATCTCTATATAGTGCACTACTAAGAGGTCACGCCATTTTATAGTGGTGCCCGGATGTCCAAAAGAAATATTTGACAATTTGATAATCGATTACTTATCAATTAATCTTGGTAGCGCTACTGTTTTATGAATATGACGGTAAACGTATGCGAGACATGTAGCGTTCATGTTCATAGAAGTGAGTTTCCGTCAGGCCTGCGGGCCAACCAACCAACGCATGAAAAATGTGCTCTCCTGTCACAGGATCCGCGACCACCTTCTGACCTTACAGCACACGCCCTCTGAGACGAACCTCTGACCCCTACGTGTGTGAGGTGGTGGTGGTGGTGGGGGGGGGGGTACATGTATGCTTTAAAGGGTAAGGGGTTGACCTGCTGGGGGCGTATGTTCAAATCCAGTTTTCTGGCATTTTTCTTCCGGTCTGGGTAGGGCATGTTTAAAAAAACAAAACAAAAAACCTTATTTACTTCCGCAAACACAGTGTTGTGAGTGACATATCTTCTTCTGGGGGTCACTTCGCATAACGTTCACACAGCACAGCAGATAGACTGAGGTCGCAATTAATAGGTAATGTTTACAAAAAAAAAAAATCGAATTTCACAAACAATTCGGAATTGAGCATTAAGACCTGCAGTGTAAACGGAGCCTAAGTCAAGATTTTTTTTTTTAATTAATTATTTATTTATTTTTAGCATTGGACATTATTGTGTTTGTTCAGGCTTTTACTACTCTCTACTACTCTTCATTTAAACTTGGAGGCAAAAGCGCCACCATGCGGTCAAACTCAGAAATCACATGACGCGAAGGAAAAACAAAGAACACTGTAATATGACTCCAACACATTATGTGTCAAAAACTACCTTTCGTACAAGACATGCTTGGGTACAATACTGCTTTTATTACATTTAAAACATAAACAAAAATAAACGTGCACCTGTCCTGTACCTTTTGAAATGTCTGTTTCATTTTGCGTGTGTGAACGTGTTTGGACCTTTTTTTTTTTTCTTTTTTTTCTTTTTTTTCTGTATTCGTTTAACTTCAAGTGAACAATACAGCGTAACCTAGTACATTGTTAAACAAGTTTAGACGTGTTTGGGCCTATGTACAGGTAGTTGGCGTAGTTAGCGATCCAAGATGGCCGATCTTCTGTGCGTTCGGGACGCCGATCGTGCAGGGGTCACCGATCGCATCTTGACAGGCGCACACTTTGCTCGCTAGCAGGAAGTACATCGGTGGAAACCGGAAGTACATTTAGCAATAATACTTTTCCTTGAACTGAAATAATAATGCTCATGGTTTAATGGCAACAACTTGTGGAAAAGACATTATAAAAGGAAAAGAACTTTAGAACAGTGATGGTAAAAAAAAAAAAAAGTTTGAATTTGAAATGCAGCTCCCTTATCAGAACATATTCATCATGTGTTTAACGTGTGCATATTGACCTCCCTCATTGTCATGAATGTAACATCCGTCTTGGCAATTTATGGTTGTAGTTATGTGTGCGTGTTCATATGTGTGTAGCTCAAAGAAGTCAAAGTCCACTTACTTGAGTTGAGGTGGGCCAACTGGTCAGAAAACACACCTAACTCGAGCGGCGAGAAGCTTGCTGTCCTATTGGCCTACGGCGTGTCCTCGCCTCGTGATTGGCCGGCGACATCAGAGAGGTGTGTCCTGTGAAGGAAGACAAAGGGCAGTCGGGGTGGGATGTGCTGGGAAAGATATCCATGTGCTGTGCAGGCCAAACAGGCCGCAGGTTTTGACCCATATCGTCTTACCTTACATAATTGGGAGCGTTCGAGCGCCAAACGGTAGCGCCTCGGGGACGGGGGAGGGCAGAGTTTACTAGAGGGATGTTACCTGTCTGTCACCTGGACGTCGCCACTCCTTCCCACCTCATTTTCTGTCTCTGCGGAGCAAAAACGGAAAAACTGACTCATCCGAGTCTTCCTTTCCACTTGATTCTCCATAACACAATGCTAATTGGTATGAGTGGGTGTGTGTACATCTGGTGCAATAACCACCCCCCCAGTCCAACCCCTCATACACCCACCCCCCACCTTGTTGAAAGCTCATTAAAAGACCTGCTGTTAATGAGCTAGAGGGATCATAGAAGTTGATTTTCATTGAAGGGAGGAGTGGGGTGGGCTTGGGCCCGAGATGCTGCGGCAGAGGTTTTTATGTCCTTAAAATAGAGTCAGCAATTATCCCAACCCCTTGACATTCCCCATTCACCCTGCGCTGCCTCCCAACATGCCCACAAACAATCAGCAAACTGCCCTGGCGCCCACACCCCGCACCAGCGCACCCCCTCCCGCCTCCCCAATCGTGTATCCTGAGAATTGTTAGCCGGCCGTGTCCCATCAACAGCAGCCATCCCGCCAAGACCTGCACGAGGACAGACACCAAACAAACACGCACAGGCCACTAAAAATGCATGACAACATCTCGACACAAAGTCGGGAACATCACAAGGATGTAAACAAGGAGCGAGGGTCCCTAACCCAAACGCTTACATTAAAAATGAATAAGTCAGCGCTGACTGGGTTCCTCAGAGGAAAACAGCCCGCGCTGACTGAGAAAACAGCGAGCGAGAAGAGGCGCTTAAAAATACGTTCAAAAGCTTTGTTGCAAGTCCCAAACTGCAAGCCCGAATAAGAAAAAAATGTAAACGAGAACGGCACTGTGGAGAACAAAGACGTTGAGCAGTCAAACAAGCAGAAAAAAAAAAAAAAAAAGATATTTTGGAAGGGCGACTTTGTCTTTGTTTGTGCGAGCTAGCATGCTACTTCCCACTTCACAAAAGCGTGACTTTAAACGACTTGAATGCATCATTTGGAATTCTGCGGTAGGTAAATAATTCTATAGTGACTCAAGTAGCAAAAAGCTATTTCTTTCATCAAAGTAAAAACACATTTTATATTTGTATTTTTATGGATTAGACTACTTCCTGGTTTGCATTGGGTGAGGCAACGCTGCATTCGAGGAATGTGGAAAATCAAAAATATCCCACTCGGATTGTTGCGGTTCCAACCTCAAAGCGTTCCATGATTCAAATTTCCAACAGAGAAGAAAAAAAAAGAAGAAATTCAAATACACACTTTAAGTATTAGCTAGCAAACTACTTCCAGGTTGACGGAAGATGACTGACGGGACTGTACCTTTTTTTTTAAATTCTTGGATAAGGGGAGTGCTTTTATTGTTACACAAATGTACTAAAAAGAAGAGAAAACACATCCATAGAACAAAAGTTAAAATTTGCCTTATTTATCTTGGTCTATTGCTGCATTCGAGGACGGTGGGAAGTCAGACAGATCCCATTTGGATTCTCCCAGTTCCCGACCTCAAAGTATTCGAAGCGAATGTAAACAACAAAGATGGCCGAGTCCGATAAATTGTTGTTCTGGTTAACACAGTCAGTCCAAAGCACATTGGGTTGCATAAAGTTCTTTTTTTTCGAATAACTAAATTCATGTTAATAAATAAATACATTAATTTGTTTACAGTCATGCAAATTCTGTTTTGCCAGTTACAGTCTTTCTCTACGGGGTTCGCCGTTGTTGAGTGATGTTAGATTTAAACCGCTTGGTGAAGTCGGGGTCCTTTTTTTCCCCATCGACTTTGCAACTTGGAACAGGTGTTCCGTGTATACTATTCCAACTTCCCACCTTCCTCGAATGCAGCATATGGCCGTCCTGGATAATGGACCTCATGCTGCATTCGAGGAAGGTAGGAAGTCAAAGATACCCCACTTGAACATACATATCAAAATATCTATGTGCATTTCGTCAGATCTTTGTTTGGTCAATTATTATTATTATTTTTTTTTACTTTTTGTAATCCTGATAAGTGACCAACCAAAAAAAAATAAGACAAGTGAGATAAGAATAGACATCACTATGCAAAAAAATAATAAAATAAATAAATAGACCTCATCTTTTTATTGAGGCTCCTGATGACAATGTTAGAAAAGAGTGTGGGACAGTCAAGTGTTGAGGCTAAAAGGAAACAATCAGCAGGACACGTTTGGGGGCATGTAACAGTGACAGGAATAGGATAACAATAACAACAGCAAGATTGTCAATCTATATACAAAATATGATCCCTGAACAGTTAGACTGCTTTTACACACATCGTTTTGGTGTCCCTGATATGGATACACAGTGGTCAGACACTCTCTCGCACAAATGTATCACACACAATTTTATCTCACGAGTTTCTCTCACACTTTTTCTCACTTGATACACACGTTCCCGTGTGATTTCTCTCACACATACTCTGTCAGACGTGCATGCACTCACAAGTATCACACAACTCAAGCACGCACAAGCATGCAGTCGCCTCTCACACATACTGTCACACAGGATCAGCCACATACACAATTTTCTCACATTCAGTCACACACAATACCTCTCACCTAAACACTCCTCTCTCACATTCGCTCTCACATTTTCTCATGTGCAGTTTCTCATACACACACAGCAGGTGTGCATGCACTCCGTCTCTCTCACACGCATTCAATTGCATACGTATAATCCTACAAACACACAGCCCTCTCTCACACGTACTGTCTTACAGTAAAAGTTTCACTCACATGCAGTCTCTCATTCACTAACTTTCACCTATTCCCTTACATAATTTCTCACCAGTCTCTTACATACACCCACACGCTCAGACCCACAAACACGCAGTCTCCTCTCACACAAACTCAAGCACGCACAAGCATGCAGTCTCCTCTCACACATACTGTCACACAGGATCAGCCACATACACAGTTTTCTCACATTCAGTCACACACACACACACACACAATACCTCTCACCTGCACACTCCTCTCTCACATAAATTAAGTCTCAAACTCTCTCATTCACACAGCAGGTGTGCATGCACTCTCAAGCTCTCTCACACACATTCAATTGCATACGTATAATCCTACAAACACACATACTAACAGTAATAACTAACATACATAGTTTACTCAATCTCTCACACACAAACTCTCACACATTTGCGCACAGGTTTGCTTGAGTCCTGGACACAAAATGAGGCAAAAGGATGCATGCAGTCACAGGACACAGTTCAAGTACGAGTGTCATTACACAAGTGCTCGCTCAATCAAGTGCGCCTTTACACTCTCACTTCCACAACCACCAAGGTGCAGCGTTGTTCATAAATTACAAATGATGTAAAAACACACTCACAGAACCCGGAAATAATAACAGCTGCAAAAAAAAACATGCACAAGCAGTTGGACATTTTACAAATGTAAACAAGAAGAAGAAGAGAACTGCACCCGTTCCACACCAAGAGAATGACACTTTTGCTGCATAGAAAGTCACGGGGCCGGGAAAAGCGCACACACAAAAGTCTATTCACATTTGTCACAAGGAGTCAAGAGCGCAACCTCCAGTCGTCGGCGTCCCCACGTGGCCTGTAAACGTGACGTTAGCTTTCAAAAGAAAGTTGACACACTGCAGACTGTTTGCGTTCGCCTCCTCGTCTACAAGTCAAGTCAAAAGATTTCTGGACAAGAACAACATTTTCGATGGCCCCACACAAGTCTGAACGTGGTATTCCGATTAACGCTGTGGAATCTGAATTAGCTCATCAAACTCATTTGAATTAATTACAAAGAACTCTAAGACGCTGTGGAAACACAATTATAAATTCCCTGCTGAACTTTTAGAACCAAGAACTCCTTTTACCCAGAACTCAAAGATGCTGGCCTTGTTGGTGGAAAAGCAGCTATTGGGGGGGGGGGGGGGGGGGGGGGTGACTTCCCCTTTAATCAGAATACCATATTTCGCCAAGTGGGAGAATATCAAACATATTGTGAAGAAACACTCTGACTCGAAAAGGGCAGAATATCTGCGTACATATCTCCCGATATGTTTGCGTTTTTCGTGAATCTTGATGATTGTGACAAGTCACCCGTCCAGCAGATCAGACAAAAAGAGCGAGAAAATGGCTCCTCTGCATCACCTGCAAACTTGACGCTGTCGTTTTCCTGTGTTGGCGCGGACTGTGGTCGCTCACTTCCTGTTGTGCAGCACTGTGAACGTCCCTATTGAATGTCACCGTTTTGTTCTGTGGCCACACAAGTCAGCACTTTCTCAGCCCAAGCCTTTTTTGTTTGTTTGTTTGTTTTTGCTTTTTTTTTTGTTGCATATGACCGCTTCAGTTCTGCTACTTCTCTACTCCAGTTTGGTGAGGGTTGATTTTATTGTGAGTCCAGTTCACTTCACTTGAAGTTTGAAGTCGGGGCTGTCAAAGCTACGGAGCCCTCGGCTATGGGCGGACTTCCTGCGCTCCCCTCCTGCCGATGTCGTTCCTTGTCCGTCAGATCCAGACCGGCTTCCTCCTCCTCCTCCATCTTCACCGCCACTGGCACTGCCGCCTCTTCGGCCTTGACGGCGCCGGCCTGGGCGTAGGTGCCCACGCTGGCGTGGCTGAGGCCGTGCACCTTCTTCAGGTGCTTCTCCAGGGTGGCGTAGACGGTGAAAGGCACGGAGCAAAGCTGGCAGAGGAAGGGCGCCTTGGCCCCCTGGGCGCCGTGCGTCTTCATGTGGCGCGTCAGCTTGGAGCTCTGCGCGCAGGCGTAGCTGCACAGGCCGCAGCGGTACGGCCGCTCGCCCGTGTGGCTGCGCCGGTGCACCGTCAGGTTGCTGCTGTTGCGGAACTGCTTGCCGCAGTACTCGCACGCCTCGTCCTTCTTCTTCTTGCCGACGGTGGAGGCGGACGCGGGGGCGGCGCCGGCGCTCCTCCTCTCGTTGTCCCGTTGCCACTCATGCACCGCCTGGCTGACCTTGGCCTCGCTGAAGTCGGTCACCTCGGGCCGCTTGGGCGTGCAGTTTCCGCTGGCGATGCCGCTCTCGCCGCTGCCGCCTGTCTCGCCGCTCTCCAGGGAGCCCTCGGAGGGGCTGGCGCACGGCGAGGCGCGCCGGGGCTCCGCCTGCGCCTCCGACAACTCCTCGCCGCCGTGGTAGAGCCTCAGAAGCTCCCCGTCCGGGGGTCTGACCTGCGCCGGGAGCAGCATCAGGTTGGAGGCGGTGACGGTGGCGCGCTTGGGCACCGTCAGGTCCAACTCGGCGGGGCCAGGCGCGCTCGCGTCCGTCGCCTTCCCCGGTTGAATATGCAAACTCCCCCTGGCGGAGTCCGTCATCATCATCGTCACATCCGCCGATTCGTACGCCGCCTCCCGGTGGTGACTCCTGATATGGCGGGCCAGCTGCCCGCTCTGGGCGAAGGCCTGGCCGCACAGCCCGCAGTGGTACGGCCTCTCGCACGCGTGCGTCCGCCGGTGGGCGGAGAGGGCGCGCGGGGACGCGAAGCTGTGGTCGCACAGCTGGCAGTGGAAATGGGCCTGGAGGACTCGCGTTTGAGGGAAGGGCGACGCCGCGGGCGGCGAGGAGGACGGCGACGGCGCCAGGCCTCCCGGCGAGCCCACGGCGGGCTTGTTGCCGTTGTTGGCGCCCTCGGCGAGACCCCGCAGCAGCTCGGAGAAGTTGAGCGCCTGAGGGTCGTCGGGCGACGTGGCGGCGGGAGGCTGGCGGGCGCGAGCCAGGCGCAGCGTGGGCTGGAAGGCCGAGGCCAGCGCTTGACTCAGGTGGCGAGGGTCCAGCGTGGCCGCCACGGCTTTGTTCTCCTTCGGGCTTCCTCTCGCTCGGACGTCCTCGACCTCGTCGTGGTGGTCCTGGTAGATGCTGAGGGAGTGCGCGTGGCGGGCGTGCTGCAGCAGGGCCCAGGCGGATGGCAAAATGCTCTCACACTGCTGGCATGTCAAGTAGGAAGGGTCCTCGGACTCTGGAAAAAAAAAAAAAAACAGAGCCCCTATTAGTGACACGCAAGGGTCAGGGGTCACGGCGGAGGAGCCAATCCAGTTGAGTGGGCAAGAAAACAGTTCTCAGATGCCTTCACATGTTTGTGACACACTTTTGCCAAAATACCCAAAGGATCAAAAACCTTCTTTTTACATTCTTGCTGGAATTAGCTTTTGAGGGGGCGGTGCTTGTCTCATGCAAATGAGCCACTGCTCCTAGCTTTACAATCGAGAGAGCTTGTTTATTCCCGATTAGGACGTATACACTATGCTACAAAAACAAAGAGAATATTTCCCCCCAGTCTATCTGTGCAGTCCATAGCTCTCTGCCTTACAACTATCAGTTTAGCTTAATGCTAACATATACGGAAAACGCTATTTACAAGCTAACAATTAGCATCCATGCTCCCAGTTTTAGAAACCTTTAAGCTTAATGCTAACATATATGGAAAACACTATTTACGAGCTAACAATTAGCATCAATGCTCCCAGTTTTAGAAACCTTTAAGCAACGAGTGCAGCATTTGACCGAGTTAATCACAGTCGTCAAGGTATATCTCTTCTTTGTTTACGTCTGCATGACTCTACTACCTCCCGGTGGCCAAGGTGGGCACAGCGTATTGGATCATTACTCACAAATGTGGAATACAAACGGTTTCATTTTTTACATTATATTTAAATGTTATTAAGCTGTGCAATATTATACACTGTTATTTTTTTTTTTTCATTGAAAACAAATGTTTGTTTGTTTGTTTTTGTTTGTTTTTATTAGGGAGGCTGGTTTCTCATCACTACATTTCCCATCGTCACCCAAGAATGTTTATCGATTATAAACATGGAGAGGAAAAGGTCAAAAGGTTGCCGTTATGAAGACGGCTTTATTGCTCATGATTTTCATCTTGAAATGTGACGACTCCCTGATTGATTGTCGACATGTATCAGAAAAAACGCCGAGCACGTCTTCTGGCGGCATCAAAGCCGAAGTACGGCGGCGTTTTCCAAGCCGGGCAGAGCGGAGGCGTGTTGCCGGCTACATCTTGCAGATATTTTTATACGTTGGATAGCTTTGTCTCCTAAGCGAGAAGCCACTTTCCAATTAAGCTGCAAATTGCTAATTAGCAGAACGTGGCAAACCAACGCTTGATGCAAATGAGCCACTGACTCAGCCTGCTTGACAAATGAGGCCTTTTCTGCATTCATCAACACTGGAGACACGACCACGAGAAATTGTGGTGGTGGTGGGGGGGGGTGTTCTATTTTTTCGTTTGCTTTCTTTGCGAGAGGTTCAAAGCCGACTGCTATAAGCCTCTTTCATGTTTCCTCAAGTCAAATCCTTCTGTCTTTGACTGGAGGGGAGGAAGAGAGAGATGAAAAAGAGAGCAACTCTTTCTTTCTTTTCGTTCTCTCCTCTTTTCTGCCTGTGTGGCGCTTCGATGTCCTTTAGCCTAGCCCGAGGAGGGAGCCAGCAAAAGTTGGGATGAAGAAAAAAAAAAAAAAAAAGAAAAAAACGAGGGTGAGAGCAGGAAAAGAGAGATAGGTAGGTCAGGGCTCGGGAGATAAAGAAGAAAATGAGATAAAAAGATTATAAAGTAGCGCAAGGGAGGGGAGGACAGCGTGAAAATATGTCACCCCTTTGGATTGTACTTGAGACCCATCCTCCAAGCCCTCCGCCCCCAAATCTATCCCTGAGGGGGCGGCAGCAGTGGTGGTGAGGGTGGTGGTGGTGGGGTTCCATGGTGGCTTTTGTCTTGCGGTCCCGCAGTGAAACACAATACCCAGCCGCTCTCGCTCTCGCGCTCTCTCTCCCCATCCACTCTCTCGCCCCGTTTTTTTTTTTTTTTTTTTTTTTGTGTGTAAGGATTCCCATTTGGCCCGGGGTAGCACTTGAATATTAAGCAGAAGCAATAACTACTAATTAAAAATGCAGATTGGCTGGGAGCACTAACGAGCAGCAGGCAGAATCTCTTCTCCCCCGGGAGGCCGAGACGGGGAGGGGAGGCGAGAAATTGAAAGAGGGCCAAGCCAAAGTGTGCTGAAGACGACCAAGGAGGAGGAGGAGGGCGGCGGTGGAGATGAATAAAAAACAAAAAACAAACAAACAAGGAGAATAAATAAAAAGGAAGGAGACAGATGCACGAGGCTCTTCAGTAATCCATCCCCACTCGAAGCCCACCACCACACACACAAACGAGACACGCGTCTTTCTTCGCTGCAGAAAAAGAAGAGGAGGGACGGACGTTGTCTGCTTGCGGGATAACCGCTCTCTCACTTTCACTCAAAACAGATCGCCACACAACACCTTGCAAAACAAACTCGCACGCCCAAAATGGCTGTCAATTATTCACGTGTTAAATTGACAACATCACTTCTTGTCAAAGGGCTTTTTTGTTTACTTACAACATATTGTACAAGGGGGAACAATTTTGAAAAATATTCTAATTATGACCCATGTAAGTCATAATTTTTTAAGTACCGGTAAGCTTCACAGACCCATATATATATTTAATATTTGTACAAATATTTTTGTCAGATGTATTTTTTATTGATAACAATACTGTGTTGCCTTGAGATACAAGTTTAAGTCCATGTCATGTCTTCCCATTAAAATGAATGTAAATGCCATTAATTCATTCCAGCCTCTGAATTTTTTTTGTGTGTATTTATAATAAGTAAAAATGTACTTGTTTTTATTAATATTATATGAATAAAAACAAAACTCAACAGCATGTAAAAAAAACAAAAAAAACAAAAACATCCATTTGTGCACCATGATTAACTCATTCACTCCCAGCCATTTTTCACAGAATCAATCCCATTCACTCCTGGCTGTTTTACTGGATTTTGAGTGATTTTGCAAGGCCCACAGAATATTGTGTTCTATTGCTATAAAAACATGGAACCTATCAAAAGAAATATTAAAGTCTCTTCTTTCATCAGGAAAAAAAAAAAGTACATTTCTATCCATTTCCGTTTTGCAGCAATTAGCATTAGAAGAGAGCTAAGTTTCATCAGTTTTCACAAATCTATTTAGAATTGTGAGTAATTGAGTTTTTTTCAACATGGCCCTGGTTGATCTCCTTTGCTCTGCTGCCACCTGCTGGCCGTTTGTGTAATAACTACCATTTCTGCAGCCGTTCTTTGCTGTTGAGAGGCTGCATCAAAGCCTTCTGAATGCTCTAGCATTAAAAACAACAACAACAACAAAAAAAAAACATATAAATACGTCTTTGGTACACTTACATTAAACAAAAAACACACACATATTTACACGTTATTGGGAGCAAATGTCATTGCAGCACCTTCTGGTCAGTGTGGGGATGGATTACTTGGCCACTTGGAGGAACTATATTACAATTATGCAGACACAAATGAAGACGAGTTTCACAACTACTGTAAGTGACTTAGTAAGCCAAAGTAATATTGGCCGCTTTTCCCTCAAGGATAAAAAAAAAAAAAAAAAAAATGTTGACCGCCACCATACAAAGTTTGGATGTCAAATTTTTGCTCACAAGTCAAAGCATAACAAAATAGTCCTAACAACTGCTGATATCTCCAGGCACAACTGCACATTTATCTTAAGATGGCTTCTTCTCGTCTTTTGCCACTTTGTTGTGTCAAGAGACGTTGTAGATGGACGGAAACGGTGAAGGCAGGAGCGTCAAACCCGGCCCCCCTCCCTGAGCGTTGCACAAAGGAAGGAACTGCTAACGTGTGTGTGCGCGCGCGACATGGGAGGTTTCGACATGTGCACGAAGGGACGCTCGCCGACCTGCTGCGAGACGCTGCGTCCGTTTGAAGGTGCAAAGACCTCCGCCAAGGCCCAAATGTTTTGCTATAGCCTCATCACGTAATTGCTTAGAATTCTGTCAGCACATCTTTAGCTCTGTCACTGGCTTCTTCTTTTTTTTTTCATACTGTAATTGCTATAAAGACACTTTATTTATTTATTTATTTATTTAAAGATTTTGGATCCATATCGAACTTTACTTTTCTTGTTCTATTCAAATCCAACATATGCTCAACTAATGTGTCCATTTACACTGCTACTAAATCTAGATCAGATCTGTATTGAACTGGTTTTGACCTGGCAGCATTCAGCATAACCTTTGCAAGTGCAAAGCGGACATGATTTGCAGAAGTTTACTCCCCTGAATATGTTGATGCTGGGATATTTGGAACACTTCTACTTGCGCACACTCTGACACTGAAAGCACCACTGCCACCTACTGTAGTGGATGTCAAATGACATTTTCCTAACCCAAGGCTCAACTTTTTGGGCATTTTCTGGAAATGTCCAGTGCTTTCCTTTCCTCTCTTGGTCAATACACTGGACTAGTTGATACTTTCCATGTCAGTTTTCTATTTACGGTCATGTGGAACAACCTCTTTGCGTAATTTCCCCTGCATTAGGCTTAGCTAGGGAAACCTGTTTGAAATTCATATCGGTGTTCTTTCCAAACAGACCGGCAAAACAACACTTGCATTAAAAAAAAAAAAATAAAAAAAAATAAAAAAAATAAAAAAAATCACAGTCATAGCTCATGAAGGTGTTATAAACTGTTTATAAGCAGTTATGAATGACAGCTGTACCCCAAGCTCACTATTTGGCAAGTTTGTAGTCTTCAGTCTTCATACTACCGAGTCTCTCTCAAGCTTCCAAACTTGACAACATACTGTATGATGTCTGGAGAGTGGCAACATGTTTACCTGTTCACCACAGAAACGAGCAGGTAGGCAGGCAGGGGATTGCTGGCCAATGGTTTGCAGTTTTGGAGCTCAGGTGCTCCAGGAGTAGTGGCGGGGAGGACGGGCCCCCCCTGGGGGACCCTCGGAAATCCTCCTGACGCCGCTGCTTTCTTTTGCATCACTAACTCACCCACTCCTGCTAATGGCAACGGCTAGCTAATGAGCACAACTCATTCGGACAGGCGGTAAACAAACGACCAAAAAAACAGCCCGGCTAATGAGCAACCTTTCTTGCTAGGACTCACCTGCGTTGCCAGGCTCCAGCTTCACCTTCACCCCAAGCTCCGCCCCCCAGGCTCGCTCCCCGGCCGCCGCCTCCTCCTCCTCCTCCCTCCTGAGGCGGATGAAGGCCCGGTGGGCGGGCGAGGGGGGCTGCGCGCGGGCGTTGGGGGCTCGCTGGCGGTGGGGGAGGCAGCCGCCCTGTTTGTGCTGGATGAAGGCCAGGATGTGCGCCAGGGGGAAGGCCCGGCTGCACTGGCCGCAGGTCAACAGGTCGCCGCCCCCGTCGGGTGTCGGGATGGGCGGGGCCTGCGGCGGGGGGACGCTTACGTCCGCTGCGTCAGGAGATTCTAAGAAATACGGTAGATGGTGTTCAATTTCAATCCTTTTGTGCAGTATAAAAAAAAAAAAAAAAAAAAAAAAAAGAGAAATAACATGATTTTAAATATGAATTGTTAATATATATGGACATAAAATATATAGTCTAACCAAAATAAAATAAAAAATATATATATTGTAATTAAATAATAATTTATAAATTTTAATATATCATTGCAGTCTGACAGAAGCCTATGCCTATATTTTATTTATTTATTTACACTATTTAATTGTATTGTTAAGTATATGCATATAATAAAAGATGTTTTAAAATACTTAATGTGTTGAATTTCACGTTATATTTTAATCAATTATCAAATTAATTGTTAAACAACTACAAAGTAAAATAATTTAATAGAATAATCAAATATTTTGATATATTTAATCTAATTACTATTAAATATTTGATTACATGTAAAAAGAAGTGTATATATATATATATATATATATATATATATATATATATATATATATATATATATATATATATATATTTAATGCCATTATAGAAGCATTTGAATGCTGTGGAATGTTTACTTTATCGTACAGAATTAAAAGTAATACATTCCTATTATTTATTTGATTTTTTTTTTAACAAATTTTATGAAATGATTTAGATTTATATTAAGAAAAAATATTTCTGATTTACAACCACTTTTCTTGGCAGTATAACTCACTGGCAATTATTCAAGTCAGCCAAGTACTTAACGACAACAATGGTATGTTCAGTATGTAGTCGTGTCGTATGTAACTTAAATGCTCTGTTGACCTGTTTTCAGGTAACTTTGTGTGTTTATTGTGTTTTAGTTGAGTCAACTCTTGATTTAATCTTTGTTTTGCTCCGTGTGATGTCCAGAAAGACACAGTCATATTATTTGGAATATTATTGCTAACAATAATTGTTCATAATCGTTCACATTCAGACTTTTTTCTTCTTTTTTTTTTAACTACATCCAGTTATACATTTTAGGGTAAATCATTGATTATTTTATTATGTAAAAACACTCGTGTCAATATTACGACTTTCTTATGGGATTTTGAGAAATTTGTCACTGTATTGAAAAAACAAAACAAAACGTGCTTTTCTAGTTCTTAGGTGCTATTTCCTTGTGTGGGATAATTTTAGGCCAATCTGACAGTTTGACACACTCACTGGGCACAACAATAGAAACACCTGCAACATCGGATCAACACGCAAGCTCCAGAATTTCCTCCTCACTTTTTTTTTTTTTTGATGGACACTAAACACTTTTGTTGAGTGTTATGCATGAAATATTGTCTACTTTGTTGTTCTGCTCATGTCACTAAATAAGGAAAGCAACATATTAGTGTGTCATTTTTAGTTTTAAATCAGTTAATGTCAGAGGTATATAAATTAAGAACATATTTTTTAGGGATGTAACGATATCCAAACATCACGATACAATTATCATCACAATATGAAGGCCACGGTACGATAATTATCACGATATTGTGGGGAGGTTGGCGATACAAAAAAGGTCACAATATTGTAAAAAAAAGAAAGAGCTAATACAAAAAAAACACACAATATTGTGCTTTTGTACATTACAGCAATGAAAAATATTATAAAAATATTACAAATATGATATATAAAAAAATATATAAATATATCTATTGAGGCACTTACTTGCTAATGCAAGCCCACATCGACTTCTTCCCTATTGACTCGGTTCACTTATTACGTGCCCCTTCATCCTACCATTAGCATGGATTTTAAAGATATAAGGGCCAAAAAATGCCTTGTGAAAATTAAACCACTAAAGAAATTGCCACCGGAGGGTGCTAGAATTACATAAATGAAAATCAACCAGACTTTTTGAACAGATGTGCTGTGACATGATGATGACAATATATTGTTGCAGTTTTAATATCACGATATCGCCGGTATCGTTACATCCCTAATATTTTTAAATATTTAAATATTATAGTCAATAATGTGGTGCATAAATTGGTCCATCGAATTCGTAGCCCAATATTAGCTCTTTTAAAATCAGAAAAAAACTGCCATTTAAAATATATATATATTTTCACATTAACACATTTAATGCTAAGTCAAAGAATAATGATTTTTGAATCCCAAAAAACAAAAGAGGATTTTTGACGATTTTTCTTTTAATTTGTTGTAAAGTTAAACAAACACGAAAAGTAAAATGTCAAACCGTTAAAAAACTACCTGTAATTATTAATACATCTTGATTGATGTTATTTAATCATGACGTGCTTTTTAATGAATCCATCAATTGGTTGGTTATCAGAATTTATTCTGCCAAACATTGGAATCAGCCTGAAAAAAAAAAAAAATTAATAATCACTTGAACCCATCACTGCTACTATACGTTTTTCCTTAACTCTTTGACTGCTGAAGATGATTAATAATGATTAGTAAAATTCCGATGAATGGAATGTGATCTTTCATTTAGTAGCCACATTGTATATGTAGTAAAGGCAAACAATATTCTTTTTGCCTTGAAAGATGAGTTAAAATGCTTGAAATCGGCTGGCACTGTGTTTTTTTGTTTTGATAAAGTGTGGCAGTCAAAGACTCTCTGACATCGTCATTCAAAACTGAGCATTATCATAAAGGTCCAAATAGATTTGAAATCCCGCCTGGCAGCTTCCAATTCAACAACTTGAAACCAGTAGCAGGTGTCCCACGTTAAATAGCACGCGCGCACGCGCGCAGACTCAGCGTTGCGGCTGATCTCAAGCGCTTGTGTCAGTCAAAAGTGGCGTCGCAACGAGGCCAAACTGCTCACAGGCCACTGACCACTTCCTTCAACAACCGATCGGCTCGCTCACACACACACACACACACACACACAAGGGGGAGGGGTGGAGACATCACCCCATTCACCTCAAACAACGTATGACATCTTTGAGTGCATGTGTGTGGATATTATTATTATTCAGAATTCACATTCAAACTCATCGTCACACCCCTGCCGCCATTTCAAGTGCCTCTCATTGACACCCCCCCCCCCCCCCCCTGCCCACAAAATAAAGTTCAGATTTTCTAGTAGGTAGCAATGTGATCCCCAGTTCAAAGAGGGTGTGCTCACTTTTGCAAACATCTCATTTGTTTATTTTCACTTCCTCTCTTGGAATGAGTCACAATCGAGTTGCGCATTTTTTGTCGATGACAAAAGCTGGCATTTGAAAAGGGGTGTGTAGACTTTAAAAAAAAAATCACACTCTATTCACGTTCCACGAATCGAAAGCGCAGAAGGTTTCTCAACAGGAAGCGGAATGCAATAAAAGGGGCAGAGAAAATGACCCAAGGTGGAAGATAAGAGCGGGCCGGCCTGCCTTCCTACGTGTGTGCGTGTGTTTGAAGCATACAAATGTGACATGTGACCTCATACCTGACACATGTGGTTAGAGCGAGACGCCGGAACTTTCAAACCAGGCCAAAAGAGCGACGCAAAGAAACAGTCGGACAAAAAAAAAAAAAAAAAAAAAAAAAAAAACACATTTAAAAAAATAAATAAAAATAAAGTGTTTTTTGTCATTTTACAGGAGCATGACGTCAAGAGGAAGTCATCTAAAAGTCATTCTTTACAATCAGTATGTTCAATGCAACCCGACGACTCCAAACACGACATTCTGATGAATATTGCATTTGTGAAAGTCGAATCAAGGTAGCAAAATCCAAACGTTTTGAATCCATTTCAGGATCGCAACTAAAAATGACGTCACTGTTGCTCAGGGCTCAGGTAACGACCAATCACGGCTCGCCGCTTTTCCGAAGCTGAGCCGTGATTGGTCATTAACTGAGCCCTCAGCACTGACCTGTGTATATATGACTGGATAGCCGATAGCCCATACACGCCAGTGCAAGCCGTTGAAGTCATAGGGCGGCCATTTTGTGACTCCCACCTTGCGAGCAGACAGACTACTGTATAAACTATACACTATACATTCACATATGACATATACAGCTTGGAGGCCGTTAGTATAAGGCCGGAGGCGAGGTGCTCACTATTTTTTAACAAGTAAAATAATAATAATAATAATAATAATAATAATAATAATAATAACAACAAGTGGTAGAGGCTTCTTTTGTTGAATTATAGTTAGAATTCTTTCAGAAAAAAAATGTACATTTCCTCCTGTAAACATCATTCAGCATATCATTTCTACATGTATTTAAGGCAAGTTTTGAAATGTCTGCAGTCCTCTAGTTTATGTTAAATACATTCAAAACATCATAAATCATGCTGTTTCTACTAAGTGCTGTCTCAAATGTTCTCCACTTTTGATACTGTAAATGTTTAGGATCGTATGCCGAGAAACGTTTCCTGGGAGGAGCAATATGGCGGCCTCGCGACCTCAAACGTCTTGGCCTATCGGCCATCTACTACTATCAGTGGCCCTAAGCAACTGTGATGTCATTTTCAGTCAAGTAACAAAATGGCTGAGAGAGATTTTGCTTCTTAACTCATATTCACTGAACACTATACAATGTTAAAAAAAAAAGTTGCCAAAAATGTCACTAATTTGTATCTTACAGCTGTTACAATTTAAATGACTCTTAGGCCAAGTTATTTTTTTTCAAGTGTACGATGATAGCCATTTTTTTTATTTATTTTTTTTTAAACAGTGCCGACTACAATAATGAAGCAGGACTGGACTGGTGCAAATAATCGGCCCTGGAATTTTGATTTAGGACCCTTGGCCAAGCCCGATTCCTGACCACCCTTGGCTACCACATAGCTCTACCAGGCACGTTTATTGGTTTTAGTGTATGCTCTCTTTATTGTTAATGGATTAATGAGCTGCTCCTTCTAAGTTGTGGGCCGACCTCTCGGGGTAAAATGGAGGAAAATAACTGAATAGCACCAAATCGGCCCCAAAAGACACCGGCCCACCGGGCATCTGCCATGTATGCCAGATGGCCAGTCCAGCCCTGTAATGAAGTGTTATTATTAGAACTAAACCTTAATTTAGACCAGTATTCATCAAAAGTTATGCCTTTCCTCTATCCTATCCATATTTCCATGTAACTTGAAACAAATAACACGACAGTTAGCCCATCCTCAGGTGCAAATGGAGTTAGCCTAACTGTAGTTTTCAGTGGCTAACTCCATTTGTTGTCAAGGCAGGAGCCAATAAAGTTTTATGGGGTGTCGCTAGGTGGTCAGTCAAATCTATCCGGCATATTTCAAGAAAGCTAAGTGCAATGTCAAGATGACATTTAAAAAAAAAAATGATGTTAGCTCACTGTAGTCCTCCATGAGTCCATTTTGATAATGCTAATGCTAATTTCATCACTTTCAAACGTTCAGGCCTCAAACGCTCATAATAGAGAGCATGACGTCTTGTGATGAAGTCATTGTAGCCGTCGGCGGCCTTTTTGTATGAAGAAAAGCGGCCTTTTGAGTCAAGGGTCCTGTTGCTCAACCTGGCGCGGTCACCCGGCACACCTTGTTGCCGCCTGGACCGGGGCCAACGGAGCAGCGTAGACCAGCAAGCAGGACAGGTACAGACAGTACAGTGCGGAGCTGCATCTCGCCAGTTGTTACTCAAAAATGTCACCTTTCCTGTTTCAGAGCTGCGGCTGTTTGTGCAGACTTGCGAGGCGAGGCCATGCACGGCACCGAGGCGCGCGCACGCGCACGCGCGCCAGTCAGCCAGGGACTGTGGTCACACAACGCACGCACTTATTGTTCGTTTTGAAAAAGCTTCGATTTCGTTTTTACGTTTAATTAAGCCGAATTCAAATATATTTTTTTAAATGAAAAATAATTTGTATTTAATTCAAATGTATTTTTATGATTGTTTTGATAGGAACTAAGTAACTTATCAGGACTATCAAGCTACTTTTGATAAATAATATTTAGCCGTCTTTAAAATCAACTTGATGTGGAAACGTCCTGTTTAAATATTGACTAAACATGAGACGCGTTCGCGTTTCCGTATGTGATGTCAACAAAGTCATCATTTCATTCACCACGCCACCATTAAAAAACAAAACAAATGAAGCCAGACCAAATTATTCTCATTTCCTTGAACGTGCTTCGTTCTTACCGTGAATTGCACTCAGGTGCTGCGGTTTGCTGCCAAGTTTGCGTCTGGACATCGCGTCGATGCTTACGCGCGTCCACCTCAACAAACTACAGCCACAAAACAAAACAAAAACAAAACACGAATTAAAAGAGGGTAAAGAAGCCGGTTCGGTCCAGGTGCTGGCTGTGCGATAAGTGAACCGGCGCTGATAAGACGGACTGGCCTCTTGTGTGCGCGTGTGCCGTCGACTCCCCTGCGTGGACTGGACTGACAAGGCTGCGTTCAAGTTCACGCGTCTTCCTTCCCCTGAACGCAGCCGGCGCGCAGGAGGGCAACGAGGGGGCGTGGCCGGGCCAGCAAGTCGCGCCTCCAGAACGACAAAGCCACGACCCCGCTGGTCAAACGCGTACGTGTCTCACAAAAGGGCGTCCTCCTCACCTTACGACGGTCCTGCGACGGCGACGTCATCATTGGAAACGTCACAATTACAGTACATTCGACGCAAATAGAAAACAATCAAATGAAAATCAGCAAATGTGCCATCTTGTGAAATTCTCTACACAAAGTCATTTCATTTAATTGGTGTCTTGTGGTCAAAAGCTCGTATGTCGAGGACCCCTTGGAATGTACTGATTTCAGATTTTTACAATTGAAATTGTACTAAAAATGTGATTCACACAAGCACAGTAACAATTAATAGTTTTCATTATTTCCCTCTAATTGATCACTACTCACCTCAACTTTATTTCTTGAGCACTTTGAAAAGCGACTGCAACTTTAAGAAAGTGAAGTACATAAATATTCATTATCACACTTAAAATGATAGTTGGTTCTGTTTATAGGCGTTGTGTTCCTCTGGGGGCAATGAGACGCTTTCAGTGTGACGTCACGTTTAAGCGCGCCCCTTGAGGTGGAGAGCAGGGCGTCAATTTGTTTGTTAGCAGCTAGCAAGCTAGCTTGAAAACTTCGTTATACAGCAAGACAAGTATATCCGGACACAAACGATTTTATGAATGATAATTTACACCATGAAAGTAGTGACTTACGTACTGTTTCAAGCGAAAACAACATACATTAAGCTTCCACTTCGCCTTCCAACAAACTCCTTTTTTTGTAGCTTAGCGGCTTAGCTGGTTTCAATGGTCGCAGTAATGTAGTGTCCTACTCGGGATGTTTTTTTGTTTTTTTGTGACACTTTACATATTTCCCACCTTTTAACGAAAACGCTCGCCGAAAATCAAGCTCTCTACATTCATTTGTTATGGGATGTTTTCCCTCCGGGAGGCACCGCGGGAGCTAATCAGTGACGTCACCTGGAAGGGTCTATTGCTAACCATATGCTAACATAGTAAAGACATACAGTGCATCGTTAAGCCGAATAGCTCAATTGTCTGTCTTTTTTTTTTTTATTTAAATATTTATTATTCATTTTTCATGAAAAACATTTCTTGTCCATAAATGCAGAGCAGTGAATTGTAAAAAGTTTTGGATGACATCTCCTCGAGCTGTGATGACATTCGTCTTACGCTGCCGTGTAAGCTGCGAGCCACCATTTTGTAAAAGGAGGAACAGCCTCTATTTTACAATTTGAGGCAGTATTTATTTCAACAAAAATATTGACTCCATTCAGTTTGGACTTTGAGAGGAACTAATTTTGAGTTCCACAGGTGTCTCCACAAAACTATTCACTTCTGCTTTTCTTCACATGCTTCGAAAACACAAAAAAAAAATTATGACATTCATGTTGATGCTATTGTATTCTGTTCAAACGAGAAAAACACAACACATTACCTTCAATGTAATGTTGCTGATGGAATAAAATAGAAGACAACAGCTGATTTTTAAGGAGAAACTATAAGTACATTTTTTAGGTTGCATTGCATAAAAAGTGCAAGTCGGGAATTGTTACAGGGTGAACTTGGCGTACCTTTCGAAGGATTGATACTGCAAGTTGTGCTTTTTTTTTTTTTGTTCCACTCTTGTACCAAAAGGAGCAGGAGCCACTACTAAAAGAATCCACGCAGGAAGTAAGCAGACGACTGCGGCGTTACCACAAAGCGGCGGTAGTCGTGATTTTTCAGAATCTTGCTCACGAGTCGATAGTTGTCGTGGATCAACTTTTGTAGAATTTGTTTGGTCTAAACCAGGGGTGTCCAAACTTTTTCATTTGAGGGCCACATACAGAAAATCAGAAGGGGCGCATAATGTTATGAAGAGAAATTGCGTTTTGTCCTAAAAAATTTACAAATAATTTGTTTTTGTATGTTTAGAAAAATGATACAGTATATAAACTGCGTAAAAGTTAATCGTTATTAGACTTGAAGTGTTATTTCCGTCAGTATTTTTAATATGGTGCACAAACACATGAAGCATTTTTATAAAATAATAATAAAAAAACCTGTTGTCATTAAAGTGAGTCATTTTCAATTAAGATACATTGAATTAATTCTAAACTGATCAACAGAGATGCAAATGACATGCATTTGGCTCAAAGCACAGTAACTGTTTGCTCCCAAATACTTCTGAAGTCGCTTATTACATTTCGGTGCATGTGACTTAGATTGGTTGAAAGAAAATATTACTCAATAACGTCTAAATTAAATATGAAAGTAATATTAAAGTGTGAATATTTTTTATTTCAGGTTAAAAACTTGTGCTTTAAGTTTTCATCATGGCTAATGATTGAGATCATTAATGAGGTTATGTGCCTGAATATTCAGTTCATTTCTCTTTCTCTATACTGTACTATATATATATATATATTTTTTTTTTATTATCTTTTTAGTATAAAAAAGTGTATTTATATATATATTTTTTTTTTTAATTACACAAACTAATTCAAGTCAACCACGACAAATTGAGCGCTCTCACTCTCATACTAATCACTGGAAATTCAAAATAGCACCTCTTGACAAATAACTGGCGATCATTGGAATCAAAGAGCTTCTACTTCATATGCAACACCAGAAAGAAAAGAAGAAAAAAAAAAAAAGACTAATACCAACATAAACCATTTTGCTTAATGAGCATTTTTATTGGGACATGCGCAAGAGTCTAGTGTTTATAAAAAGAGCAAATGAGACATTTGATGTCATTTAGTGCAGAAATGACATGTTACATCTCCAGAGAGGAAGACGTCAAAGGTGCTCAGGATGGTTGTGTGTGTGTGTGTGTGTGTGTGTGTAGTTGCACTGAAATATGAGCGGCAAGGAGCATGCAGAGGTTTAAGTGGAGGGTGAAAAAAAACACGCAAATCAGTTTAATAAGCTGTAGCATCTTTTTAAGCAAAATGTATGAGAAGTGTGTGGGAATTAGCAACGACATTCAGACATCCACACTTGGCTTGCGAGACAACATGTGACATACTGTACATACATGAGGCGTTTGTGTGTCGACAACAGTCACCCTGGCTTATCTTCGGCTCTAATTTTCAAGGAGATCCTCCAATATTTCAACTCAGTATTTGCTGTACGGACTTCTGGAGCGGGAGCGAGACCGGGATCGGGATCGGGACCGGGACCGGGAACGGGAACGATACCTCCTAAGAATACGAGGAGGAAACACAAAACGCATCAAACATTGACATAAAAGTTAATTATGGCTCAATTGTTATGCCAGATTCCATACTGACGACAATGACTAAACAATGTCTACTTTTGTGTTGATGACCTCACAACTGGTATATATGAGACTGCCTTTATGCTAAAAAAAAAAAAAAAAAAAAAATAGTTTGGAGTGAAAAGCTGCTTCTTCTCTGCCTCCTTGAAATCTGACCATTCCCATTATAGCTTCAGACCACCAAGTGGCCATTTGCGGAACAGCAGGTGGTCAACATAGGAATGGAAACGTTTGGTAATGGGATATATATATATATATATATATATATATATATATATATATATATATATATATATATATATATATATATATATATATATATATATATAAAAAGGATTTTGCATTATTTGACAACAAAATGTGAATGTGAGCTGCAGGAATTATTGTCGTCCACTACAGGTTGCCGCCACCTTGTGAGTGATGTGGGTGTCGTAGTACATTTAGATGGCTGTTGTACACATCTTTTACGTTTTGTTTTTTTAAATAAAGCGATTGAAAGTGCATCCTGCTCTCTAAATACACTTGAATCAAGCCTAAATTATGGTGAGCGGGGCGTGATGATGATGATGATGATGAGTCCTCACATACCTTCTGGATGAGCTGGAATCTCGGCCTGAAGGACGAAAGCACACAAAAGGTGCCATCAGCACACAAGCTAAACACCACAAGAAGCTCTCTCAGCGCTACTAAAGGTTGCACATATGGCTTTTTAAACACTTGTGCACTATGGGCTGGCCCTCACGTGCGTTTGGGCTAGTCTATTTACAAAAAAACAAAAACACACCTGTAATGTAGCAATTGGTGCTTTTTAATGTGTTTAGTTTTTATTGTAGCAGTTTTACACAAGGCTAAAGAATCATTGAACAAGAATGCTTCGTTATTGTTATATAATTCCTTGATTGTTTCATACCTGCCCGATTGGATTGAAGTGTGGGGGTGTGCCTGCAGAACCTACACCGATGCCATCTTTCTTTTACAGAAACGTTCAATTGGTGTCGTTTGCGGTTACGGATACAGAAACCACACTCACCCATTTATTTTACAACAAAAAAATTCAAATGGAATGAATTGACAGTTTAACCTTATGAAAAATAATTTTCAAGCCCATCATGAAATTTTACCAGTTAATGTACAAAAAAAAAGAAGAAGGGGAAAAAAAAAAAAAAGGGGGAAAGTGAGTATAAATTAAGATTAACATATTTTTTCCCCACAACAAAATATAGAACAAAACAAAAAGGAGGCTGTATTTCAACTAAAGGTGTCAGCTTGTGGAACAGTCTGGATTGTAAAACAAAATCATCCCAGTTTATCTGGATTTTTAAAAATTTGACAAAAGCACAATTACTGGAAAATTACATATAGCACAAGGACATGTTGTTGAATTATTTGATATAATTGTTACATTGAAAGCGTCTTGACCGCTCGCTGTCATTCATTATGTGTTGATCATTTATTTATTTTATTTTTTTTAGCAATGAAATCAAAATGTGAATTGAATTGTGTGGGCAAACATTTAATACAACGGTGTCTTTATTAAAGGGATGCTTGACTCATTGAGCCATTTTCAGAAGTAAAAAGTTAAGATTTTGTCTATAATTAATGTGGTAAATTCATTATTTTTCATGTACAATTAATACCTTTAAAAACTATTTTTTTCTCTTGCTGTCGACTGATGACATCACCTGTGTTGAGGAAGTAGGTAACAACCAATCATGGCTCAGTTTGCTGACCAATCCCAGAAAACAGGTGAGCAATGATTGGTCATTACCTACTTCCTCAACACAGGTGATGTCATCAGTCGACAGCAAGAAGAAAAAATAGTTTTAAAAAAAGTATTAATTGTACATGAAAAGTTTGTTTCACCTAAAAAAAAAAAAAAAAGGCACGTAAGTGCTTGAGATTAATTTTATAGCTGCGCAATGAACGTAAACATGTTTGAACATGAAAAGTGCAGTGAACACTGAACAGTTTGTGAGTGGTTCTTTTCTTCAAGCTGCGTTTCATTCCTTCTGATTGGATTGTGTGAATTTTTGTCACCGTGTTTTCATTTTCATAAATGAGTAATTATCATTATAGTCTCGATGAATGGATTCTACTTTAGTTTTCGTTTCATTTTCGTTGGGGGGAAAAAAAAAAAAAAAAAAGTGTTGTGACGAAAATTTTCCATTGACGAAATGATCACTGCTGCCCATCGTCTCTTTCCAAATTATTATTGTCCGAGTGTGAGACGGCGGCGAGGCCGCTTACCATATTTGGAGGGAGAGGGCGAGTTGCTGCTCTGGCGTCCGTACTGTCGCTCCCACTCATCCCGCGCTTTCTCGCGCCGCTCGCGCTCCCTAAACACACACGCACGCGCACGCCTTGAGGTCAGACCGTTGCAACACGCTCAAATACCAAACGGTCCACCTGCGTACACGCTGCCTTACTTCATGCGTATCTTGCGTGCCATGGCTCGTAGTTCTCCCTCTCGCTCCTGTGGAACAATCACAGAGTAAGAAGGGGAAATGGAGGATAGGACGGTTTGTTGACACATGAAGTATGAACCCGTGATAAATGAGGGATCACTGTATATAATTATTTTTTGTTTATTATACAGTCATCTTGTATCTATTTTGGTGGCAAGCACATGAACGAGCACGTGAATGAACATGTGCACACATGTACAGCATATACACACACACACCCCAGTACACGCAAACAGAACATACACAAACACATGGGGGTGGAGAGCGCAAAGAGGAAAGTGCACACACCTGTCGTTTGTGCTCCTGCTGCTGGATCTTCACCTGGGCCGCCTTCTTATCCGCCTTGGCTGCAGGAGGGGGCAAAAAAATCAGCAAATGTGGACTTGAAAACGGCCGATCGTGCTTGTTGTTGTTGTTGCTGCACTCACACTGCCTGTTGAGGGCCTTCTGCATGCGGAGCTTGAGCTTCTCCTGCGGCGTCAGCTTGGACTGTGGGCGACACCGCTTGGATTAGCAACGCGACAACAGCGGGTTCCGTACAACTGCACATTTTGGATCATACAAAGTGGGCAACAGCTGAATTAAGTACTTTTTCATCTTTGGAACCTTTCTGCACAAGTGTCCAGTAAATTAGGAATAGAGAAAAAAAAAAAAAGAAGAAGAAGAGCGCGCGGGAGGGTGAGGGTTGGTGGATTAATGCGTGAGGACAGCCGAGGGAGCAGCGAGGGACGCTACGTGAAACAAGAGCAAGTTCAGGTCCGGCCAGTTGACAAAAGAGCCAGTGGCGCTTTTCCGCCGACACACCCAGCAATGGGCCGTTCAAACCTGGCCAGGCAAGAAAAACGGCAGGTCACAACACCGCAGGCGAGTCGAATGCGAGCCAGCGAGCGCAACTCTTGACTGACTGTGAGAGGCCTGCCGTGTATGCAAAGCCACCACCACCATGACGACTCTTTGCCAGGAAAAGATGAACGAGCAGCGGCAGAGAAGAGGCGGACAGCACAAAAAAACAAAACAAAACAAACAAAAAAATAGTCCACGATGATTGACAGTACGCTATTATCACGCTCCGTGATCTCACGCTTTAAAAGTGCAGGACATTGGGCTTGTTTCAACAAATGAACATATTTCAGACGTTCGTCCACACCCAGCAAAGTCAGAATCACACATTAGCGGAACCAAAGTCAAAAAGTCAATATTAACAACAACATAAGACAATAAAGTCCTCACTCTAGTAACATGATGGAGGCTTTGACTAAGGCGTATGTTAAAACAGAAGAAAGATTATTTTTCAGGTTGCAACAAGGGGGCTTCTACTTCACGTCAGCCTGTCAGGGATGAGGGAGGCGGCGTAGTTGGCTTTAGCAAGAAACCTCTGCCACATCAAAATTCTTACTGACTTTGGCAGCTCCCGTCTTTTTACCACCCGCTGTTTCAGGCCTGCAGGGACGACAAGCAAGTGTGGAGATGTTAGGACACAAAACGGCTTTAGTACGCAGCACAACGTTCACACTTTGAATTCTTATTCAATTTGGATTACAATAAAAATGATGTAGTGCACTTTTAAATTTACAACATTGAATTCAATAGCTTATATTGTGTCCTTTTTTCGTGCCATCAAATGGTCAGCAATTTCTTAAAAATGTGATTATAGTTTTATTTAATCTCAGACTTTTTTTGTTTCTCAATTTGCATCACAGTGAAGATTTATAATGGGTACCTCTGGAAAAGATGAAAAATTCTCCAATAAAAGTGTGTCTTGCTCTGCCTTCTGTCAAATGTTGTTACCAATATTTACAAAACTTGGTGGGTAATTATGCATTTGTGATGGCCGAGGGACTTTGAGGTTCCATCATACATCAATACAAACAATACAAACTACAACTTAAAGTGATACTTCACTTATTTAGCCCATTATAGGAGTAAAAAGTTAATATTTTGTCTATCATTAATTTGATACTTTCATTATTTTTCACGTACAATTAGTACCTTTAAAAACACATTTTGCAACTTGGTGTCGACTGAAAATGACATCACAAGGGCTGAGGTAACCAACCAACTAATGCAGCAATTAATTGAATAGAAATTGCATGTCTAACCAAAATTTCTAAGTGCACCAGCAGCTTTTTTTTTTTGTATCCTCCAGCACTTGTGGGGGCATAACATTACAATCTAAGTAACAATGGCATGCTGTACAAAGTTAGCTCAAATTGCTAAGTTACCTTAACAAGCAAATAGACATGCTATCGTGGTACAACGTACGCTCTAGATGAGTTTCGTGGCTACAAAGAATACAAATTGAGCTTGTCATCATATGAATCAAATTCAACGCCATAAAACATGTATTCATTGGGCTAGTTCCACTCTGTGGTCTTACTTTCTTAGTTTGTCGGTAACGGCGTTAGCCGAAATAGGGGGTCCTCTGTTGTCAGGGGAAGGGCTGTGGTTGCGGCGGCCGGGCGATGGCGAGGGACTGGCGCTGTCGCTCTCGCCCCGCCGGTGACCACCGCCGCCGCGGACGCTTCGCCGTGAGGAACCCCCCTGCCGTGAGCTGGAGCGCGATCTGAAAAGCAAGAGGTGGTCAGCTCGCACGCAGCCGAAATGAACGTTTCAGAGAAGGACGCGTCGTGGCCACCTTGTCCGTCTCCTGGAAGAATATGGCCTCCTCTCGCGAGCTCGCTCTCTGGGCCGCGATCGAGAGCGCGTGCGCTCGCGTCTCCGCCGGGACCCTCCTCGCTCGCGCGAGTACGAACGGGAATAGCGTCTCAGGCGGGAGCGGGTCCGAGAACGCCGGCCGTCCCGTCCTCGACGCGCTCGCCGGCGTGAGCGGGAGGATGAGGAAGACGACCGTGATGAAGAGTCGGAGGAAGAGGATGAAGGGGAACGACTGGATGAGGATCTTCGTCTCCTGAACAAAAACAGACACAAAGTTTCTGTCACAAGACGACCATAATCGTTTCCTACTGCTGAAGTATACAATTGATGATGCTTGTACTCTGATTGAACAAAGGCATTTATTATTATTATTATTATTGCTTGTAATCTGACATGCAAACTTTGACCCCTGTCAAATCACTTAGACCATGTTCACTACACAACACACATTTTCAAAAAACATTTTCCGTTGCGTTTCGGTCTTTCAGCAGTAGGCAAACGTAGGTTTTGACCAAGACTCCATCTTCAGCATTTGAGTGTTATTGGAAATGAGTCACACCATCTCATGTATGAAATGGGGACGAATATGAATGTCTGGAAGAATGATGTTCCGCACTTCTGCTGCAATGCTATGCAACAGTTTACATGGTTAAATTAGACAGTGGTGGTTTTGCAAAAAAAATCTAAACCTAAACAAAAACTTCTGCCAAAAAACTATTAAATTAAAAAAATAAAAATAATTATGTCGCTCAGAACCACTTTTTTTTTTTTAAGCTACTAGGATTTATCGCTCGGACATTTATTGCAGATTGACTCAGTCGGTGAGCCCTACTTTGCACCTTTTATTTCCAGAGGAGTTAACATCTAGTACTTTGGAAAGGAGTTCGATTTGCTAATCATTGCTTCATTTAAAAAAAAAAAAAAAAAAAAAAAAAAAAAAAAAAAAAAAAAAATCATGAGGAGCTGAAAAAGTTGCCAATAAAGCAACAAAAAATTGCTAAAGTTGGCAAAACTGAGCAACGACTTGCGCCATCGCAACTCATGTGAACAAAAGCTAGTCTAGTATTGAGCAATTACTTGGCGGGCCACTAGGGGGTGGCCTCATTAGAGTGGCGGGGAAATGGACGCAAGTCTTCAGGCGTTGACTTGTGGAAGACATTCATCTGTCCAGCAACTCACTCACTTCTGCATACGTTTCAACGAAAATGTGGATTATATCTTCAATTTGAACATTTAAAAAAATTTTATGTTTCAACTAAGCACACTATTTCTGAGGAATTTATTGATTTAATATTTACGTAATTTTATTTATTTACTTGTGCAATATTACACAAACAGAGAATAAACACATAAAAAAAATTCTGTGTAGGTGTAGACAAGGTCTAAATCTCTTGACACATTCATTAATGAATTAATAAACCTCACCTTCTATAACAGTAAAAAAAAAAATAATAATAACAAAAAGCAGCACCAAATGCAGGAAACACCCTCTGCCAGCCATCATGACAATAGACTAACCAATGAAAGTCAGGAGGAGGAAAAAAACAAAACAAAAAAGTCAGGAGGAGGGAAAGTTACCGACCGGGAGCCCCTGCTATGACCTGCGGGGTTCTGCGCGTTGGAGCCGTGGCCGGCGTGGGGGGCGGCGGCCTGTGCTGCGGCTGCCGCCGCCGCTGCTGCCGCCGCTTCGTCGTCGCTGCCTCCGAAGCTGGTGATGAAGGTGATCTTCTCCGGACCGGGCGTCCGAGAGCGCGAGCGTGACTCAGAGCTGGATTCCGACTGCGGCCTGGGAGAGAAATTTGACAAGTTTGGCTCAAACAAACACAGGCTACAACTACATTGCAAAACAAAGAAAAGGTGAATTCACCGTTTGTAAGGATCGTATGTTGGACTATCTCTCCTGGCGTAGCTGATGGAGGAGCAAGGGATAAACAAACAAACATGGATTTACATATCAAACACGTACAGAAGAATCAAAATGCATTTTTCTCTAATAAAAAAAATATTAAAACAAATATGGATAGCATGATATATATTCTAAATTGGCCATGTACACAGTGCACTAGTTGAATATTGTATAGTTGATGTGGATACGGATTTACCTGGGTGGGCTGATTTGTCGTCCTTTTAGTCTTTTCTCTCTGAACTCTCTCCTTTGTCGGCGAGAACGACGGCCCTTCAAACCGACAAACGTGTCACATAAGGTAGAAAAACCACACGCATGCTGCAAGAGACTTCTTACAGAGTACATGGCTTTCTCCGCCTCCAGCGCCTTGGCATGCTTGATGGCCTCCACCTCCTCTTTGTCCTTCCTCAACATTCTGACGGCCACAATTAAGTCAAGCTGAACACCTTTTTAATGGCATTTTTACTGCTGCTCAAAAATAAACACGCCATGACAAACCCCACTGAATGCCTCAAGGGACGTCATGATGATAACATTCCCTCGTTAACATTAACAGGGCGCAGTGTGAAAATGATGCCGTTTAAAATGAGTCAGTGCCGTTTGTAGAAAATGTCTCTGCGGTTAGTTTCTGACGTCTTGCATTCTATATAGGAGAATAAATTCATGATGGAATTCTGGTTGGGCTCAATGCAATATACATTGAACAGGTCAAAGGCGTGTTAAAATCTTACAATTTGATTGTCATCGGAAATGTGTCAGTCTAAATGTACAGAATATTCACACTTTGACAGTGCTACATTGTAAAAAAAAATCCTCATAGGTGTCCTACATAACCAATAACTTACAAAAACATCAAACACGAGGACGCTGCTGCTTAAATAGTGGAAATGGCACCACCTGGTGCCATTAATGAGAAATACAGAATAGCTACAGAAAAGTGACAGACCGTTTAAATATGATATCATGACTAAAAATTATTAATAATAAACAAATAAATATTGTAGCGAACAAGAATTTAATATCTGGGTCATCTTAAATTTCTATTCATTATTATTATTATTATATGACCAAAACTAATTTTGTTTTGTGATCCTATTGAAAAATATCATTCACTTTCTATTTGACAACAGAGATTTGTTGTAGTTGACCAAAGTAGTGAGGACATTTCCCCTGTTCCACGTTGATATCAAATGTGAAAATGACACCTGACAAAGTCTCCTTCAGCCATTCCGTAGGGCGTGGCCGTTTTGTTCAGCTCCCTCTCCTGCTCGTGGCTCAGCTCGTCAATGTCCACCTCCACATCTGCCAACGCACAAAGACACAGGCGAGCGTCACACCTTTGCATGCTTAATTTAACAATCAATTCAATTAAAAATGGATGATGGCCACAATGCATTATACTGAAGGATAATTAAAATGTATATTTGCCTAAAAACATTGCCAATCAGCGCACACAATTAAGGTTAGCTGACAAGAAATGGTTCAGCCATGAGAATGATCAAATGTCCGCTTATGTTCCAGCTCACCGATATCTGGGATGACCTCATCTTCTTCAGATTCACTATTCTCCGAATTGTCTTCATCTTTGTCGGAGGCGGGGTCAGCTTCTGTCACAGTGCTGTCCTCGTACGTGTAACCAATGGCAACCTTTTTCTCAGCGAGCCTGCATCCACATCATTGACACCGCTGGTTTGAAAATGAGCTCTTTATGAACACTTCCACATTTACCACGCTCTCTCACACATGAACACAGGTGAGGAAAAGCTTTCTAATGGACATACTTTTTCTTCTCTTCCTCGTTTGGCTTCTGCAGGCCACCGTAGAGTTCATCCACGTAGATCTGGTACAAACACTGATCCTCAGAGACTGCGGGAGGACACCAGAGAGTTCAAGCAGAACATTGCAGCAGCAAAAATGTTGCCTCTAAACGGCACGTTAATTAATGGACAGTTACTGAAATATTTAAAGTGTTCGTCACAATTTTGATTCAACGAGATAATTATCGTTTGCTATTATGCTGGACATCAGAGAATACATTACTGACTGTTGGCAAAGTCGTTCTGCACCAAGCCTCTGTAGCGCTCGTAATTGCACTTCCTTTCCTCCATCTCCTGCTCAGGGGTTCTGAAAACGCAGCGGTGATGATGATGATATTATACAAAAAAAAAAAGAAAAAGAAAAAGAAAGAATTGTGCCTGTGTCGTTTATAAACAAGCACAAAGAATTAAAAAAAAATTCAGAATGAGCTAAACTCACGGGGTGGTGATGAGCGGAGGTGTGTAGGTGGGGACGTAGTCTAAGTGAGCCCGCACATCAAACCGGTCAATCATATTGGTGGCGTCACCTTGCCAAGGCATCCTTTAGGATAATTTAAAAAAAAAAAAAAAGAAGAAAAAAAAAAAAAAGAAGAAAAAAAAAAAAAAGTCCAGTGAGCATTAAAACATCACAGGAAATGAAACAAAAACAGGTACTAATACGCATGACACATAACACAATGACAGATAAATGATCTTAACTTGAAGCCCAGCAGGACTATTAACCTGTTAACCACTACTAGTTTAAGGATATGTAAACATCACACAAGGCTAACAAAGCTGAGCAGCTGCGAGAATCTTTTTATTTTTGTTTAATAGCTGAACTGTTGTGTCAATTTTCAAGATCACTAGCGTGTGTCGACATATTTTCGTTCCCTTACATGTTGATGGGAGACTCTGCAGCCAGAGCCACAGCAGGATCCAGGTGGATCTTGTAGGCTCGTCCATGAACCTGAAGGAACTGCGCCGGATCCTTTTTCTAAAAAGGGGACAAAAGTGAGCAGCTGTGAAAAGTTGTGTCAACTTTGCTGCCATGGCTGCTCCATTGTTGCCTAATGTTGTCGAAACTTTTAAGAAGCTGCATGAGTCCGCTCAGGTCAACACAAAGTGGCAGCTGCAGCACAAGTCCGAGGGATGCAAAAGGAAGCAGCAGCGAGGCAGAACGATTATCGTCACGCAAGCAAGCAAGCGACATCGTCGCTTAAGATTAAGGATGGAAAATCTTCAGCCAATTTTCATGGGAAGATGAGCTGGGGAATTTTGGAAATGTCATGGGAATTGTGGTTAACCGAAAAGAACTATGGGCGGCACGGTAGTCGAGTGGTTAGCACGTCCGCTTCCCAGTTGTGAGGTCTCCGGTTCGAGTCCAGGCTCGGACCTTCCTGGGTGGAGTTTGCATGTTCTCCCCGTGCCCGCGTGGGTCTTCTCCCGGTACTCCGGTCTCCTCCCACATTCCAAAGACATGCATGGCAGGTTAATTGGGCGCTCCGAATTGTCCCTAGGTGTGCGTGTGAGTGTGGATGGTTGTTTGTCTCTGTGTGCCCTGCGATTGGTTGGCAACCAGTCCAGGGTGTCCCCCGCCTACTGCCCAGAGCCAACTGAGATAGGCGCCAGCAGCCCCCGCGACCCTTGTGAGGAATAAGCGGTCAAGAAAATGGATGGATGGATGAAAAGAACTATCACATTCAAGCATAAATATAATCAGTGTTTTGTAATCAGCATAAATCCAACAAAATCATGCAATTAAAAGGCATGACATTTAAACAGATTGTTCCATCCCCATCCAAAGGCAGTAGCAAAGTCTCAAGCAAAATGATAAATAAATAAAAAATCCCTCGGGCTTCTCAAGCTTAGCTTGCCAAACCCTTTCCGGCAACGGCCTCTTCATATTTAACAGTATGTGCATGAAATCATCAATGACGATAACATATTTCTCCCAACTATTGAACTGCACTGTATTTACATTTCCAATTAAGAGCTTCAACGTTTGACATTTCCTGTTTATTCACATTTATTGTGATTATTGCTCCTCTTAATCTGGTTCCCACTTTTGAAATTGCAGACATTTACAACTCTACTTACGATCTTCTCGTAGTACTCCCGGCGGCGCTCGCCACGTCGTTTGTAGTCAACCATCATGCCACGGAGCTTGCGCTCGTGCTTGCGGGCCTCCTGCCACATGACGGCGCCGCTGGGGGTGGGGGCGCGGCGGGGCACGGTTGCTGCAGTTGGCAAAAGGACAGAGGAGACGGTCCGGTTAGCAGATTTTTTTTTATTTTATTTTACATGGTCCCACTCGGCCTTGGGCAACTAATCAATTTTGTCCATTCAATTTAAGGCTGCAGCTATGGAATATTGTTCGACTGATTATTCCTTCAAGTAATTGGATAAAAAAAAAAAAAAAAAAAGGGTTTGCATTATTAAACAGCAGCTATACAAATACAAAATGTCCATGTGAGTTGTTACTATTACCTAGTTAGGGTCGCCATCCTCAAAGTTTACACTGTAGCATCTGTGACAATGAATGTGTGTGGCTTTAAAAGGCTGGGGCCATGATGTCATTCAATCAGTCATTTAAGATAAGACAAAATTGGAAAGACATGTAGGTTGCCTTGGTACAGTTCACCTGGCTTCCAACTTACCTGGCTCCCGATTTCAGCTGTGGCCGTTTAGGCAAAGTCAGTCCAGTAATTTTGTGTATCCTATTCATAGAATCAAACTGTTCAATTCGTCAATAAACAGGCAATAAAAATAAAAACAAAACAGTACAGAGTGGTATTTGAAGTCGTCGTGCTGAGGGTGAAAAAAAAAACACAGCACCTTCCGGGTGAGCGCTCTGACCCGCGCAGAATTTATATTTGTAGTTATCGTATGATTCACGGCAAAATAGCGCTAGGTGGCGAGTTCCCGGTCACGGCAAAATTACCACTGCGTTTGTTAAGATATTAGAACTGAAAATTAAAAACTTTTTTTAAACAACTCAAGGATGGTTCAAAGTTTTGAAATAAAAGTCAGATAGCATTAACAACTACCTGATGCTGTTGTGTCTGTGAAGTAGTAAATCGTCACTTTCTTACCACTACTATCGTATAATTGTACAATAATAAGCACTTACACATATTAAGAATAGGTAACCTAAGAACCTAAATATTAAAAGCCATTCGTGTCGCTATCTGTTTAAACGTCAATTTCTTTCCATCCATGTCAAAAAGAAAACTGATTTAAAAGCGCGCAGGAGTTTGCCAGGAGCTGCAGCGATTTGACGGATAGCGCGTGTAGTCGCTGGGGCCTCTTCAACGAGAAGCTATTTTAGCTAAGCTTGGCTATCAGCGGCTAATTGCACCAGAGCAAAAGAGAAGACAACTGTCTACGCAATAAATGTTTTAAAAAGGCATATTTAGTGACATTCCAATGGGCACGGCTTACCTGTTTTATGGGCACCAAATAGAAAACTGGGTTATATTCCGCAGATCCAGACAGGCTACCGTACACGCCTTCTTCCGCGCTGCCTTTCTTCTTCTGCTTTATGAAACGTGAACCACAGAGGTTGGTAAGGCCACGCGCCCCCTGCTGGACTAGGGCATTACTACTTCGTCTATGATTAAAATATAGTCGTTTCAATTCTGCTTGGGTTAATAACAGAAACGAATAAAGATTAAACGCTGAAAATTTAACATTAAAAAAACAAACATATTTTTAGACTGACTATCCATCCACTTTCTGTGTTTTTTTCCCGTCTACAGTGGGTGACAAACAATAATCTTTGGCTAAATAGTTCAGGGTTATATTGTCATGATCATTGTCTACAAATGAAAAAAAAAAAAAACGTTCTACCATTTTCATGTCTCAGTTACTCTTGCATGGCGAAATAAAATTGCATTGAAAAAAAACTGTTTACATTAAATTTATATTTATTTACGCACGATGTATACAAATGAGTTTGAATTAGTGTTAAAACTATATTATAAGGATAATAAAGTGTTCCACCCCAGAGTGATGTCACAACTTAGACAAAGTTGAAGTGCCTTTTATGCACTCCATACTTGAAGCTTGTCCCGTGAGCACATGTTGTTTTGAGTGACATCCTGTGGCACACAGCAGGTGTGTAGAGCGCGCGCTATGTTTCCTCCATTTCCTCCTGAGCAGGACGGTTACAGGAAGCCTTACCGACCGGCTGCTGTTTGCACAGGCCAAAGTTCACGTTTGCCACATGCACTGAGCCATTAACTGTCTTTTCTGCATCCCTGCTGTCACAAAACATCTTTCCTTTTACTCACAGTCAATGAGTTTATGCTTTGAACGTATGCCATCTGCACAGGGCTGTAAATGTGAGACTACCATTTACATCTCTAGCAATAACATTCCTGGTCAATTGGACCCAGGTCATGTTTAATTATCCAACAGTGTCAGTCACTTCCCAGCATTGAAAAAAAAATCCAATAGAATTATTTATTTATTTTTTTAAATCTCATTCATTACTAACCCTTTCAACCACTATTCAGCTCAAAGAACAAGTTTCTTTGCAGGAAAAAAAAAATTAAATTAATTTAACCAATCGTGGCTGGTCAGTAGAGGGTGCTAAGGTACCACCTCAACGCTGCTAAGAAGCTAGATTTGCCTTGAAGAAGACAAACCTGAGAAGAAGGGAGGGGAAAAAAAGAAAAGAAAAATCATAATGAAGTATTTCAACATACAGTGTATATATCTATTTGAATGAGAAGGATAAATAGTACACAGATAATAAGTAAAACTGATGTGTTTATTTTTATTTTTTGCTTTGACGTAACTTCCGGTCTGGTCACAAATCTCTCCCCCTTTTATTAAATGTTTTACACGTGCAGTCAGTCTTCGTGAAATACAAACTATTGTCGTCGTCGTCACTTCCGGAACTTTCCAATATTACACGTCATCAATTCAGTGAGGTAGATTCGACTGAGCCACATTATTACGAGAGTAATATTTGCTACATTCCACAGTGATCACAATTACAAAAGCCTCACATTCAGACTGTGGTAACAAATTCTCTCGATTGGAAAGTGGTTTAAAAGTGGAACAAATCCAAAATAAAACCTCATCGGAATTCTCAGGAATAATAATAATAATCTGTTAAATGCACTTTTATTACAGAACACCACTAAAACAAGAGTGATACTCTCAGACTGAACCACGGTACAAAAAAGGGAGGCGTCAATATTTACAATATAGTTATATACAAAAAGTATCTTACAAGAGGAATGAAGAAAGGTAGCGTCACAGAAGCAACACAGGCAACAGTGTATGGTTTTAAAAACATTTCATGAGGCCTTAAAGCACAACTTGGAGGATTGTGTCCAACTCCTTACATGTTTTTTATATTGTACGTACAGTCTTTCACGCACATGTCTAGTTAAATGTGTTGGGAAGTGAATCTTCCCGTATAAGAAGATGCGTGTTATGGCTGCTTTAAATAATCTCACATTCAGTCCAGCTGGACTTTAAATAATCATCCATTCATTCGATCATCGATAGCCTGCTCAGATTTTGGCCTGAATTATTGGAACTGACTGTTTCAGGCACCTCAGAGGTCACATTTCCATCACAGGAATGCTCTGGAATCTTTGAATTTGGAAGGTACGCTCAAAAAGGCTCAGGAAACATTCAGGCGGGGTCTGCAGTGCTGAACAACTCTGACTGGATGGCTCTTGAACTATTTATTTTATTTTTTTATTTTTTACCTTGTCTACAGTTGTTGATATACTGACTAACATACTAAGAATCAACTTGAACATTTTTCCTCTGTTCTGTTCAAAGGTCAGATTTTCCGCAAAAATTATCCTGAGTTGATTGGATTGACTTGAGTGGTGTGGGCTGTCTTAAAACTTGGTTTTGTGTAATGTTACATCTGTTCAACATTTACGGTGACAAATCGTAATGCTCTCATGGTTTTAGTCATGGTGACCAACACGACACGCCACATACATAACATCTCCATCGACAGTTGTGAATCTTCTCCTTCAAACTGTCATAGTACTGGGACTACAAGTACCGAGTACAAAAAGTCCTTGGAACTTTAAAATGAAAATGCTCACGGCACCATCTGAGGAGTCTCCAAGACACGACAGGCCAAACAAGAAATGTGGACCCTGTGAGCGAGTGCGAGAGTGCAAAGTGATGCAGAATAAAATCAGCCTCAGAATTGAAGGGTCACACTTGGAGCTCGTGGTTGTCTGCGCAGTGGATGCGGTTTAGTTTCTCACGCTCCCGGTTGGAAATATCCAGTTTTGGGGCGCACGCCAGCTTCGGCGCAGGAGACGACGAGTGCGAGGGGGCCGGAGATGGAGGGAGCGTCAGCTCGATTTCCTCGTAGCAGTGCGGACTAATTGCGGCGACGGCCGTGCCGGGTGGCGTCGGGACCAGTGGAGCGGCAGGAGGCGGGAGGGGCGGGGGGTTCAGGTGGTCCAGATTTCGGATGAGGTTGACGTACTCCCTCTGGTTGTTGATGTTGCCCTCCTCCGGCGGGACGGCCTGTTGCTTTTTCCGCTTGTGCTGAAAGCGGGAGAGGAGCACGGCACACGTGGCGCAAGCGCACACCGTCACCAATGCCAGGACGCCCAACAAGACCATGTAGAAGCTGATGCCCCCTTTGGTGTCCCACATTGCGCCTGGAAGGTATGACAAAAAATGTGGGAAATGTCAATTATTACAAAAACTACATCAACAAACATCTATCCACGATCTCTCGAGCGAGCTAGTTGCTAAATAGTAACCTCGAACTTTGACAGCTCTCGCCAATAGCTAGCTAGCTAGTTACTAGATAACAACTTCTTACAGTGCACTATCTATCCAAATCTATCTAAATATAAATCTAAATATCCATCTATCCATCCATTTATCATCCATCCATCATCCATCCATCCATCTATCAATCATCTGTCATCAATCAATTAATCCATTCATCCATCCATCCATCCAACCATCATCCATCCATCATCATCCATCGTCCATACATCATCCATCCAGCCATCAGATCCATCATCCATCCAACCATCATCATCCATCTGTCCATCTATCTATCTATCTATCTATCTATCTATCAATCTTTTATCAATCCATCCATCCATCCATCCATCCATCATCATCAATCCATCGTCCATCCATCATCCATCCATCCATCATCCATCCAACCATCATCATCCATCTGTCCATCTATCTATCTATCTATCTATCTATCTATCAATCTTTTATCAATCAATCCATCCATCCATCCATCCATCCATCCATCTATCAATCCATCATCGTCAATCCATCGTCCATCCATCCATCCATCCATCCATCCATCCATCACATATATCATCCATCCATCCAGCCATCACATCCATCATCCATCCAACCATCATCATCCATCTATCTATCTATCTATCAATCTTTTATCAATCCATCCATCCATCCATCCATCCATCCATCCATCCATCCATCCATCCATCCATCCGTCAATCCATCGTCCATCCATCATCTATCCATCCATCATCCATCCAACCATACATCCATCACATATATCATCCATCCATCCATCCATCCATCCATCATCGTCAATCCATCGTCCATCCATCATCCATCCAACCATACATCCATCACATATATCATCCATCCATCCATCCATCCATCCATCCATCATCGTCAATCCATCGTCCATCCATCATCCATCCAACCATACATCCATCACATATATCATCCATCCATCCATCCATCGACTTACCTGGACAGTGAGGGCCAAAACAAGGACTCTGTAGGCTGAGGCACTCGTTTCCACGGTAACCGTCAGGACAGGCACACACGTACCTGCCATCAATGTTGTGACAGGGCATCCCATGCAAGCAGGGGTTTGGGTTGCACACATCCAGTAAAATCTGAAATAAAAGTGTGATGTTAATTAACAATGACAGGCAACATTGACATTTGCTGAGTTCCATTTGCTGACTTGCCTCACAGAAGATTCCAGAATAGCCCAAAGGACAGTCACATGTGACCGCACCTTCATCCTTCGTTGTGCACTGCCCTCCGTGCAGACAGGGGGCGCCGTCACAAGGACCGAGGTGAATTTGGCAGTATTTTCCAGAGAAGCCAGGTGGGCACAAACATCTGGACCCAGACATCTGGTCCTACACCAGGTAGTTTAAAATCCCTTTAGTGTTCAATTTGTGGATATAAAAATTTTTTCACGAAATATTTGGACTCACCTCACAATATCCACCATTGAGACACAAGCTCTGGCAGCTGCTGTTCCCTAATACATAAAAAAAAAAAAAAAAAGCATAATTATTAAATTAACGTTTTAAAACACATGAAAGAAAAGGTAGGATTGTTGCTGCGAAACTGATAAATGCCACACTCACTGATGTCACAGTTTGGCCCCGCCCATCCAGGAAGACAGTCACACAGGTATCCACCAATTAGGTTGCGGCAAGAGCGGGCATGGACGCATATTTTCATTTCACATTCATCGGCATCTAATGGATAAAAAATAAAATAAAAATCAGCTGTCATGATCGTGACATAATGTACGCGTCCAAATTGAAAAATGTTTAATCAATTTCATGCATGTTTGACGTTGCGGAGCCGTTGGGACACATGGGAACGTCTGCTCACAAATGCGAAAAAAAACGTGCAGTGTGAAAGCTTGGCGCAATAGTAGTCAAAGTATAATTGTATCATGAAACAATAATGGATGAACACAAAGCTATGAGTATGTTATGTGAATGGCGACAGGTGGATGCTGAGGTTCATTGTAGCTTCTGACATCTAAAGATGAGACTTTCGCTGCTTCATCTACAGTCTGAGCTCAGGTCATTTATCACTTGACTTTGAAAGCAGAGCGTGCGTATGTGTGGACTGTATGACATGGAGTGTGCAGCTACGGGCGATTATCAAGTGTTATGTATCACTTTAACACAACTTGAGTAGGATGCTCCATCATCATGAAAAATTGATCTTTTTTTTTTTTTTTTTTTTTTTTTTAATGCTACAATCCCCCGGCAGCGAGTGAGTTTATACAATATGTGTGTATGTGTGGCATGACTGTACACAGTATTGTCTCCGTGGCAACCGTCCAGCACATGAAGGCCCAGAGGAGGAAGATGAACGCAACATTCTGAAACGTGGATGATGTTTGCACTTTCAAATGAACCGCAAAGGGGAACATTTGATCACATTCCCCTCATTGAAATTGCCCGTGAGCAGAACATGTACTAATTGAAATTGTAATTAGCGGCTAGAAATTAAGGATTTTGAAAAGGATGCTCCGTGTCGGAGTGAACGCGAGGAGGCCCCGAGGCTCAGGAATTAGAGTTGTTCGCAAATCAAGGGAGAGTTCATCCGAAGGTCGTCACAACTTCCATTTTAAAATAACTAAATATAGTTATGGTTGCTATATGCTTTTTCTTAATGATGCTTCATGGTTCACATACTTCATATTTGTGATTGGTGAGTTATTTTTCAGATTTGACAACGTAAAATAAAATAAAGAAATACAATTTTTAAAAACAATAACATAATTAAAATAAAAAAAACAAAATGAAAAGAGAAAGAGAAAGAAAATGTGCTGTATAACAAGTACATTAAAACAAAAACATAAAAAAAACATACTTTTAAAGGAAAAAAAATACTGTCAATGAAATAAAACATAAATGAATGAAAAATAATTCATATTAAACTAAAAGTCATACCAAAAAAAAAAAAAAAAAAACATATATAATAAATGAAAAAAATATATATACCGGTACTGTATACTGTAATAAGTAAATTAAAAAACATACTTTTAATGGAAAATATGAATGTAAATAAAAAAAATACCATATATGACGAAGAAAAATCATTTATAATAAAGTAAAAATCATACCAAAACGGAAAAAATATATATAATTAACAGGATTTTTTATTATTTTTTTTCCGCGGATTTCCATTATTGCGGGTAGTTTTTGGAACTTAACACCCGCGATAAATGAGGGAACACTGTACAGCAATTTTCTTTAAAACAGCATGAAATGAATGGCCACTTCATTTCTTGTCCCTGTTTGTAAAACGACCAGAAGAGGGCAGCCGATACTGGTATCAACCGACGTCACCTGGTATCGGTATTCCCCCGTCCGTCCTATTTACACATTATTGGTTGTGGAGAATCCCTCCGTTTGACTGCCCTGCTAAGAAGCATTCCAACAGCGTTCCCAACATGGCTGCTTGCCCGGCAAGGCTTTCATATTGACCCACTGACCCAGCTGGCAGGTTCTGCCGCTCCATCCAGGCGGGCAGAGACATTGGTAACCTCCCGGAGCCTCCTGACAAGTCGCACCTGGTCCGCAGGGGCTTCGCTCGCACTGCCTCACCGCTGCAAAGACAAAATGGCCGTCAACAACTCGCCTGTCTCATGATAAAGTCTCCATCAAAGACATTTTTGTGTGTGTCGCATGTGGTATGCTACCATGTGCTATGATTATGAACCACGCAGCTCTGGTATGCGAGGCTTGAAATATTTTCTGCTGCTGTGGTTTCTGTGCAAAAAGTGATCAATGCACTTTCTCATCTTCCACAGCCAGACAAGTGGAGGAGGAGCAAGTTGGTTTCAGGGGGAACGAGATGAGAAGTGGGACAGGGCTTGAAATGTCTTGTTCCACGCATGTCAGACAGGAATCAGAAAATATGGCGTTTGAAAGATATGCTCGGTAGTGGGTAACACTTGCACTCCAGTCCTGTAGATGGCAGTAATGGTCATTACAAAGGAAGTGCCAACTTTAACACACTGCCAACTCTTAACAGCTAAATGTGTCGATAAATTGCTTGCCAAGGAGGCGTTGAGTTAAGGCGGACTCGACATAAGGCGGTCCACCATTTTGGCCCCGTCCGCCATTTTGGCTCCTTGTCCACCATTTTGGCTCCTTGTCCGCCATTTTGGCCGCAGTGTTCTCCCCTCGTCTGCTATTTAGCCCTTAGCTAGTGCTAGCGCTTGTGCACTTGTGGGAGTATCTTTGTCTTTTTCACCCTCTTTTTTTTTTTCCACATCATGGCCCCAAAGAAGAAGAAAAGCAATTACCATAGAAACGAAGCTAAACATCATAAAAAGATCGCAGAAAGGAGAGACACCGACGAACATTGGCAAAGACGGGCTTCAGTCGGACAGACGGACAGCATCTTATTGTTTTATTTGAATGTATTTTAGATTTTTATGCAAATTATTTTAATGTAAACATTGACTTTAAAAGGGAAATTCGACTTAAGTCGAAATTCGGGTTACTTTGCTAGCGTAGGAACAGAACTCTGACGCAACTCGAGGACTTGTTCTTCTTATTATCGAGTTATTTGAGGGCACATACAGTGTAAACATGAAAAATATATAAGAATGCCATGTTAAAACTCGTGCGTCACATAAAACATTATTGCAATGACATTTTTTTTGCCTTGAGTTCTCCAAAAACATCTAAATGTACGTGTTGATGTCCAAGTTGTCATACATAGCTGTCTAATAAAATCCTTCCTGTATCTCTCATAACCTTTTCCATTTACATAACCATACAAGCATTTTCCCCGGATCTGAACCCGACTCCAACCTCGCAAAATAATAAGCGCTCGGACAACTAAACAGGCAATTGCAAACAAACACAGAAGACGTTAATTAATACTGCTCGTACATATAAGCCACATCCAAGCGGCCACCCGGCAACAAACAAAAGCAAAACTAATTGTACTCTTTGTTCGTCTGCTTGTCTGGCTCTTGTCATATTAATAACAATAAAAAAATATACATCTTGTTGTTGAGTACACACACCGGCAAATCCTGATGGCGGGGAACATCGGGGATGCGGAACGTCGACTGTTTACAGTCTCAGCTCTGACGTACGAGAACCCGTGCGCTTCAATCTCGTCTCAAGCTCCACGTACACACACACGCACGCGTGCACACACGCGTGGACTTATATGACGCACATGCACACGCGCCGCCGTGACAGCTGGCTTGTTACTCCACCAAAACACGCTTGACCTTTCTTCTCGCTTGACGGCGCGGACATGGAGTTTATGAGGTGTGAAGGGAAAGTGCATCCAGACACATCTTTGCTGTAAAAATGACATTTCTGTGTCTATTTACATTTTTAGAGCGTTCTCGTCATTTGTTCTTAAAGGGCAATTATGCAAACGATAACAGAAGGAGCCGCGTAGTAGACATAACAGCATGGTGGGACTGTTCCTTTCAAAGTACTGGAAATGTAAAAAAATAAAAATAAAAATACAAATTACAGCAACTTTACCAATGAGAGATTCTCCATCAAAGAACGCAAACAAATCTCGTGACTTTAGCTAGTGTTATTGGGGATTATTAAAGGGATACTTAATTAATTGAGCCATTTTCAGTAGTAAAAAGTTCATATTTTGCCCAGACTTAATGTGATAACTTCATTATTTTTCAAGTACAATTAGTACCCTTCAAAAGTGATTTTTCTACTTGCTGTCGACTGATGATGACATCACCTTGACTGAGGAAGCAGATAACAACCAATCATGGCTCAGTTTACTGACCAACCCCAGAAAACAGGTGAGCTATGGTTGGTCGTTACCTACTTCATCAGTACAGATGATGTCATCTTTAGTCGACAGCAAGTGGAAAAATTACATTTTAAAAGGTATTAATTATACATGAAAAATAATGAAGTTATCAAATTCATTCTGGACAAAATATTAACATTTCACTGCTGAAAATGTCTCAATGAGTCAAGTATCTCTTTAAGGCAAAAAAAAAAAAAAAAGTCAAAATATTACTTGGGCAAATATTTTTAAAAAGGAAGTCAACCCTCCTAAAAATATCAACAACAATACGTTCTATGCAGCCTCACTAAGTCTAAATATGGTATTCTGATTTATTTAACGTTAGTGGAATATGAGTTAAGCAGCAAAATCCAGCTGTTTTTTTTTTTTTCATCAATATCAGAAGGCGGCCATTTTGCCACTTGCTGTCGAGTGAAAATGACATCACAGTTGCTTAGATCTCAGGTAACAACCAATCACAGCTCGGCTTCAGAAAACTGAAAACTGAGCTGTGATTGGTCATTCCCTGACCCCTGAGCAACTGTGATGTCATCTTCAGTCGGCAGCAAGTGAGCAAAATGGCCGCCTCCGGAGATGGATAAAAACGGCGGCATTTTGCATCATAATTCATATTCCACAAATGTAATATTCATCAGAATGTCTTATTTAGACTATTGGGGTGACGCAAGAAATGTTTCAGGTTGACATCGACTTGAATAGTGTTCCGATTGCAGTGTGTTTGTTCGCGTGTATGGTTGCCATTCTCACCCTGAGCGCAGGTGTGCCCGGTCCAGCCTTGGGCGCAGACGCAGCCGAAGCCCGCCGAGTCCTCCACACAGGTGGCGCCGTTCACACACGGCGACGACACGCACGCGTGCTCAACTGCCGAGAGGAAAGAGGAAGGAGGCGAAGAACAAGCTCTTGAGGAGTCCCTCGGGAGGAAGTGGCGCACTGTTATAATATACTCACACTGAGAGCTATTAACAACTGTTCATAATTCCTTTCGCTTTGTCATTGAAAGTCAAGTCATGGAAAATGATAGATGAAGAAGTGATTGTATATATATATATATATATATATATATATATATATATATATATATATATATATATATATATATATATTAACCTTTTTACATTTTACAATTTTTATTTTGTATTTTACAATTTGAAAAATGTGCAGAATTTCACGTTACTTCATGTTAAAGATAAGATATCTCTTAATATGAAAAGAAAAATGCAGCGAGCTCTTACAAATGTGATTATGCCATCTAGTGGCAAAAAAAAATTAAAAATGACCAACACAAATCAATATCACACTCGGGGGTTTTTTGTTGTTGTTTTTTTTTTACAGTACAGCAAATCTTTTTAATTTAGCTAAATTTTATGAATCATTATGAAATTACTGCATCAATAACGAAAAGATGCAGCCATATTTCTATTAGTTTAACATTTTTCCCCACTTTTATGTTGACAAGAGTATGAAAACTTAGAACAAAAATATTTTGATGTACATTTAGAACAGCTATAAAATTGCGATTAATCAAGAGTTAACACTGCTTGAAACAATAGCCACGTCAATAATTGTGCCACAAAGTGACCTTGCTGAAGTTTGACTGACCAAAGTCACAGTTGCGGCCCCTGAAACCTTCCTGGCACTCGCACTGGTACTCGTTGGGCTCCGTGTTGGTGCAGGTGCCGCCGTTTTTGCAAGGCTGGTGAGTCCCGCAGTAGTTCAGGTCTGAAACATGCATGCACAATGGCTTCATTTATGGCCTTTTAAGAACGGAAGCCATATTCATAACATTATCAACCTGTTAGGAAGTCATTTTTTTTTAAGTTCCTTCATTATTTTACAGAAAGAAAAAGCAAACATTGCACACCCCCACACATTTGCACAGAGATCTCCATCTCTTTTGTCTTCACCTGCGCCTACAGTTACAAGCTCACAATGGCCGTCCGTACCCAAGGCTATCACCTTTCCACTACACAATGTCAAGTCCCATGGGCAGAGGGGCTGGGGTCCCGAATTCCCCTTCCCACACTGTGGTGGGAGGGAGGTGGGTGGGATGCTATTTTGGGATCATGTTGGACGATCTTTGTAAAAGTGTGTGCTGGAAAGGGAGAGCAAGGTGAAGCTTTTCTTAACAGGGACCTTATCGAATCGAGAAGATCAGTATCGGGGGACACGCCTGAGAGGGTGTGACAAGAAACGCAACTACACATGATTCTTCATCAAAGAGTGCTTCGTTTGATTATATGGTCACATGCATGTACAGAAACGCCTTATTATATGTATTATTGTCCAGCAATAAAATAAAATGAATAAAATAAAGAAAAATACAAGAATGATCTGAACTATAGAAATGAAATACAAATATATATAAAAATAGAAGTAAGCTAAAAAAGAAAGGGAAAATTATTTCAAAAATTAAAAAAATGAATGAATAAACTGCATTACATTAAAGAACATTCAACTAGAAGAAAACTTTGATATATATTTTTTTTAATTACTAAATATTGCATAAAATGAAGTAATGAAGTAGTATATACATTACGAATTGGCGACTACACAATTAACTGACAATTACTGATAATAATAATAATAATAATAATTGTTGGCTATTTTTAATAAACAAAACCAAATACATTATCTACAATTAAAGGTCAATTCATGAACTACTGTGCATGAAATAAATAAATAAAACTTGAAGACCTTTTTTTTGTAATCATTAAAACTAAGTAAAAACTCAATGCATATTAAAAATAATACTATTATTATACTATAACAATACAAATTCTGGTCCGAGGCCATCGTTGAAATATATACAAATAATGCTGTACAAAGAAAAATATAATGATCAGTATTATTTTTAATACAAAACTGAAAGCCTAACAACCATCCAGCTTACCTATCCATCCATCCATCCATCATCATCATATCGTATCATATTGTATCGTATCACATGCATGTATGTACCTTTGTCACACAGCAGGCCTCCCCAGTTGACGTCGCACACGCACTGCCAGGGTTCGGTGCAGCTCCCGTACACGCAACCGGGGAAGGTCACGCACTGGTCGCACAGAGGCCCCGCCCAGCCGTAGTGACACCTCGAGACAAAACGAGAGTAGCGCAACATTTTATCATTCTCTCCATATGCTTCTCTTGGCCAACACAGATAAGCACCAATTTCAACAGTCGCTGGCAACAACATTTACATATCAACTCATCCAAAACAATTTAAACAATTGCTAGAATTAAGGCAGAATTATGAATTAAGCTCTCTTGTATTTTGTCTTGTTATTTTGAATGAATGAATATTAATTTTGTGCAGGTCACTCACGTGCACTCCCCGGGTTGGGTGCAAGAGCCGTGTGCCTGGTGACATCCTTGCCTGCACACCGCTGCAAAAACATGCATACGCGCATACATTAGAAAGCAGAAAACGAGCACAGCCGTGCCCGGAGATGCGAAATTGAAATGGATGGAAATTTCATTCATCCTTGCCAGCTGTTTATTTATCACTCCCAGTTGATGTTTACCGTAACACCTAAAACAAAAGGCAATTATATCAAACATTTAATATTTAATACTTGGGGTGTTCGATACCACTTTTTTTCAGACCGATACCGATACCGATACTCAGACCCTCAGTACTCGCCGATACCGATACCAGTAGTACATTTTGACAAATAAAAAAAAATCACTAAAAGATATTTTTAAACAAATATATTTCCTTTAATTTTGACAAAAAAAACAGCACAGTCACTCTTCAATAGTCTTAACGCTCAAAATAAAACACAAAAATGTTCTTTTAGTTTAAGATTCACAATTTTGAAGTATTTCCAAACCGATAAAGTTTTGGTGAAAAACTGCTGCAAGCTAGCGCCAGTTAACGTCTTCCCCCTCTGCCATCGGTCGCTTGTACTCGTCTGCGTCACGAGTACTCGAGTACTTGAAAAAAGGCTGGTATCGGCCCGATACCGATACCTGGTATCGGTACTCGCCCATCCCTATTCAAAACCAAACCCTTCATCCAAACAAATCGAACGAAAGTGAGCTAGCTTAATGCTAACCAGAAACACCCACCATAGACAGGCTAACGCTAATTAGCAAAGACTTACTGAAAATAAACCAACATTCAGACCCAAAACCTCCTTCTTTTGATAACAATTAAAGGCATCTAATTTTTGCGACTTCCTGCATGTCGGCGGTCCAATCAGCGACCTGCTGAGAAGGAAAAGCGTGATGAGGGCGAGGTGAGGCGAGGCGAGGGTGCTAATGGCTACAGGATGTCCTAACACTAACTGCATTTTTTCCCCACCCCATGATTTCCACTTTGGTTTCCTGCATTCAATTTGAACCAGTGAGACACAGAAGAGAAGCAATAGAAAGGCTTGGTGGTCACACGGGTCATATCCAGCTGATGAGTCACACGCACGCAGGTGGAGAATAACTCATTTCAATGCAAATGCACTATTGTCACTGGTTGTTTTATATGGGAAAATGCTGACTCATTGACTCCAGTAGGTGACACACCAACAAAACCACAAAAGACAATTACCATCTGTATTGTTTTCAAATGACAAAAATCATACTTCAAATTTGTATTACAATAAAGTTGCACTATCTAGCAGATGCAGCAACATGCAGCTACATAACTGCATCGTTTATTACTGCAGGCAGAGTTCATATAGGGCTCAGTTACAATTGCCCTATTGTTTATTTGTTTAAAAATCAAATAAAGATAATTGAATCACAGCTGGATTGCATATAATACTGATGGGCATTTTGGAAATATGGAAAAATTGAAACAATAAAATGTTAATGGGAACTGAGAATAAATGAAATGTAATTTGCATAAAATGTCATTCAAAAAAAATACTATAAAAATATTCAAAAGAAATTATTTGTCCATCCATCCATTTTTTTGACCGCTTATTCCTCACAAGGGTCGCGGAGAAATTATTTGTACTTTTCGAATTTCTGTCTTTCCATTTTTCAATTGTTGTATTTTGTAATTATTTTAATATTAATTTTAAAATAGTAGTTTTATTTTAATTTGAATATTTACTTTTATATTATTTGTGTAAATGTGTGTACACAATTCACATAGACAGCATTCAACATTTTTAGTTTTTCCTTCTTAAATAAAGACTGTTAATATATATTTTGGAAATATAGAAAACTGGGTAGAATAAAATTATAGGGAGTTAAGGTGAAATGTAATAGCATATATTTTCATTTTTTGTAAGAAATGCATAATATTTTTTCTTTTTCTAATTTATTATTATTATTATTATTATTATTATTATTATTATTATTATTATTATTATTATTATTATTATTATTGTTACCTGAGCAGCGCCGACTGTTAGGGACCTATTACTTATTTGAGGGCCTAAACATGAACCAAAATTCGCCAAACTTTGTACACATTATTTTAACATTGGTCTTGAGCTTTATAATATTTGTGTGAATTTGTGTACATAATGGACATGAAGTATTTGACATGTTTTAAACAAAAGGACATTTTCTCATTTTAATCCCTCAAGAGGAAATAAAGCTTGCCAATAATCGTTGCGACCCAATTCCGATGTTGTCTTTGCTCAGCTAACTGCATGCTTGGATCCAAATGTTTTGTTCCGAAAAAGAAGGAAATGACTTATTATTGGAGCGGCGTGTTGCGCCACACCTTGTTTGCACTCGGGTCCCGTCCAGCCGTCCATGCAGACTTTGGAGCCGCCGGGGTCGCAGTTGAAGTGGCCAAAGAAGTCGTGTCGGGCCCGGCAGAATTTGTTGCAGAAAGGCCCAAAGTAGTTGTCGTGGCAGCGAAAGCGGAGGCGGTACTCCAGGCTGAAGGAGCGGCCGTGGTGGCGGTACGCCTGCCACTGCTCGCCGGGATTCAACATGGACGACAGAAGAACACGCTCAATCAGCTCATCTGGGGTAGACGTGGGAGAAGAAAAGAAAGAAAAAAACAACAACAACACTGTTTTAATCTTTGGATACATTATAATTCATCATTATACAGAGGTTTGGCATAATGACTTTTTTTTATTTTTATTTTTTTATTTTTTATTTTTTCACACAGTGACAACAAGGCGCTCTAAAGTGGCCATGTCACTGCAAAGTCCTGTTGCTTTTCTTCCTGAACGAGAAGAAGCCCTGGTGCACACTGTCACATCTGACTCCCCGCCTCACAATTCCTCCTTTGACGTGTGTAACACTCGTGGCCAACCATGAGGCGCTCTAAAGCAACCAAGTCAGCAGATTACCAGAACGGAGGATGTATTTTCGGAGTGTAGGCATAGCAAGCTTGCTAACTGCACGTCGCGACTGCACCAGATGACTGCTGATACCAAAATCTGGAAAAAACGTTTCATGCTTGACTATCTCCATAATTGAAACACGAGACAGTCTTTGCAGGTTGTCAGCAATTATCTTCAAACATTTGTCATGTTTGAGCAAAATGCTCAATGAAAAGCAAAAAATATTTTGTAATTAAATTGACTCTGATGAGTGAGTAAAAGTAGCAGGTTGCTGTAATGCAGTGCGGTGGGGCTTGTCCTGACATTGTCCACTAGTCTTTGAGCTGCTTATTAAATCACAAGTGATGAAAAGTTGAATCCAATTTAAATAGACCTTGAATAATAACACTGGTGCTATCTTAGACCAAAGTCATTGTGTCCTCCAAGCATTTCATGTCTATATATCATCAAGGGCAGTTGGAGGGTTACGGCCACTAATCCTCTTTGATGAAACGGGCGAGGGCTTGCGTGTTCGAGCGGCAGAATCGCTTCAGGAGTAAAGTGGGGAGCTGTCAGGAGCGCCGACGGAAACTGGACGCTAATGACAAGAACAAGATGGAAAGAACGTCGGAGGAGGCGCCAGCCCACCCCTCATTATCGCCGCTATCTTTTTGCGATGAAGCTGTAGTGTTAATTTGAGCAGCCATTTTGAAATGTACAGTAGTCTCAGTTTTGGTCCAGTTTCAATCACACTTGTTAGTTTTTATTCAAGTTAGTCAACCTCATCCCATTTTTATTTAGTCAAATTTTAGTCAATGAAAACGTCTAGTTTTAGTCAACAAAAACTGTCAACATTTTAGTCTCGTTTTAGTCAGGACAATCATTTGACCCGTTTATTTTGTTGTCAGCAGATAATGTTGAACATTTCGGATCTAAAACTATTTTACATTAAAAAAAAAATCTCATCTTTTTGATGAAAAACAACTTGACAAACAATTACAGTGGCTACTATGGCTCCATGCTATGAGCTAGCAAGTTAGCCAGCATTAGTTAGTGGTCGGCATTAACATTATTGTTGGAACATTATAGCCGTTAGATTCATGTTATAACTACAATTGACTTCATTTCTTTAACCTTTCACCGTGAATCCACCTCCTGTTTGTCCCATGTGTTTGTGTATGTTGCACTCATTAGCTGCAGATTTGAAAGGGGGGGTGTCACATGACAGTGTCACAGTGACAGATTATCAGAGACAAAATTGTACAAAATTATGTCATGTTTGTCTCGTCTTTGCTTATGAACTAAAATGCCCATTGATTTTAGTCCAGTTTTTATTAAATGAAGTACATTTTTGTCTTGTCTTCATTGGTCGACGAAAATGCAGACTAATTTAGTCCAGTGAAAAATGTTTGTTGAAGAAATTATTTGTTTAGTTTTCATTGACGAAATGAACACTAATCGACTGGCACGACCGAGTTGGCGCGATGAAAGCGGACGCACGACAGGAATGAAAACACCAGTGCTGCGTGTGACCATGTTCGGTACTGCACCTGCTTGTGATGTGCTGTTGTCATCATCGTGAGCCTCCAGCACCAAAGAGAAGGACTTCTGTAAGGGACAAACACACACAAAACAACATTTGAAGACTTGACTTTCAAAAGGGCAATTTGTGTATTTTGTTGGCTCATCCTCATTCCAGGTCCAAATTAGAAACCTCAATCAAATTGATGGCCGTGTGCGGCGAGAGCAGCCTGCAGCTTCTATTGGTGACTTGGACTGTCGCATGACAGATAAGAGAGGCCAAGCACTCTTCGCTTTCGGATGAATACATTCATACCACACAGGCATGCGTATCGCAAAAACGCCTCAAGACAACATTTGTTGTTATTCCATCACCGTCATCCCCACAAAGGCGCTTGGGCATGCTCATGTTGTTGTGAGAGACGGAGTGGGGAGGAGAAGTGAGTGGAGAGAAGGAGATGGGATGGAGGTGAAGGAGGACGGCGGAGCACGAGGGAGACGGTGGCGTGAAAGGTGTGAAATGGCGACGGGGAGGTGAAAATTGCTGTGGAAAATCACAACTGGTGTTATTCAATTACTAAAGGAATTAAAAAATATTTTAAAAAATGTCTTTAGAGCTTTCTTTTGATAAACAGTGCATTTGCGCTGTGGCACAAATGATGATTTTTACATCAGTGCAAGGCTTGCTGCTGAAAAAAATAAATAAAAAAAAAAATAAAAAAAATATATATATATATATATATATTTTTTTTTTTTTTTTAACCACTTGATTAACGCACCCCTTGCACTGTGCAGTCATCAATGTCCAACATTAAACGCTTATGCCCTCACCTGGCAGAAAAAATGACCTCAGCACAAATCAGTCTCACACTATTTATTTATTTATTTATTTATTATTATTTTTTACAGTACAGTATATTTTTTTTTAACTTAAACTTCAATTAACTTTATAAATTACTATGAAATGACTGTGTCAATGACCTAAAATATATACCACCATATTTGGGAAAGCAAACATTTTATTGTGTATTATACATTTAGAACAGATATAAAATGAATTTATGCAATGGTGAAGCAATTAATTTACCGTGCTCTCTTATTGCAAAAACACTGTAGCTCGCTGAAAAGATGAGGCACGTTGCTTATGTCAGTTTGATGCTTTGGGGCTCGAGCAAAGCCGGCATGAAAACAGATCACAGCATGTACAGTGGCCAATAATGTGTGCGTGCGTGCGTGTGTGTGTGTTTGTTGTAGTGAGAGAGTAAGGAGTTAGATGAAGGCAAAAGGAGAAAAAGTAGGCGGTGCAAAATGGATGAAATCAGCTGTCGGATGCTGAGATATGTGATGAATGAGAAGAACAAAAAGAGGTCAGAGGGAGGGGAAGCAAACACGTGCAGATAGAAGAGAGAGAGTGGAAAGATTACAAGGGATGACAAGCGAGAGAAGACTTGCAGTCGATCAGATCAAAACAGAGTGTTGTAAAGCATGGTGCTAACGAGATGTGCAGGGCAGCAGTTCATTAAGGGCCACGGAGAGCAGGAAGCGCGCACACACACCAGCCATTAAAATTCCATCTGAAAACTGGAGGAGAGCACACAGTCGAATATCATGAATAAATAGCCCAGGGACAAAACAGTACAGTCGGAAAAGTGATGACAATACAAGTCAACTCGGCCAAAAAAAAAAAAAAAAAAAAACGTGTATGTGTCTAACATCCATCCATTTTGTGCTGCCCCAGGAAGTGAGCCGGCGTCTACCCCAGCTGACTTTAGGCAAAAAAAAGAAAAGTCGACAAATAAATCTAAACAATCGTTCAAATTCACGTTTCACATCTTCCGACAATTTCCAGTTTTCACTGAGGATAATGTGAATGTTTTTGGAACGTGAGAAGGAGCTGGAGAAAATCTGTCCGCGCACGCATGCACATGGCCAAGATTTAAACCCACAACCTCTTGACTGTGAAGCAGACCTGCCAACCACGAAAACACTGCAGTGCCGCCGAGCTCCAAACACTCAAACAAAATACATAAATAAACATTGCATATATTTGCACTTGCAGCATTTTATACTATGCGTGTGCTAAATTGTATCCATTTGTGATGGTTTCCTTTTTGGTCAAATATTGCTTTAAATTTGTTCAAACTAATAAAAACATTATTTTTAAACAAAGAAGCAGTTCATTTCTGACTTAATTCTACATTCCAAAAAACACAATATAAATATGCTTAAATACCCAATAATGGTTTGAATCAGTCAAGACATTTGAGAAGTAATCTGTGAATTTAAGAACTAGATCGTGAATTTGGAATGAGAATAATTATGATTTTTGTTGTTGTTGTTGTTGTTGAATGTTTCATTCACTTGATTGTTTTATTTTTTATTTTTGTTAAACGTTGAACATAATAGCAGCCATGTTGTGAACTTTTGGCATATTTGTAAAGTGAATGATTTGAATGGGTTGAAAAATGTGGAAGGAGAATAAGCAATGTGAGGAGATTCATAATTGTCCACATATACTTCACAGATTTAGACCAAGAGACAAAAATGGTGACAAAAAATGAATTACAACATGTACCGGTAGTTAAGATGATGTCATTGCTCCAGGAAAGGCGCGTCTGGGAAAGTTTTTTTTTGTTTTTTTTTTAAACGATATTTGTAACCTCCGCATGCAGTCACACTAACTTCAGCTCCCGACGAGAGCTGATAAGAGAAGAAAAAAGGTTAGCGAGCCGAGCACATCCTGAGCAACCTTTCCAAAACACGCAAGCGAGCCAATGGACTGATAAAAATGACTTTTTGCCCTTGTAAATATTACCTTGGTTTCATAATTATATTTGCTAATTTTTTCCAGTTATTCACAGTTAATTAAAAACATTAGGTATACTTCTATGTGCTACTTGTTTTTTTTCTGTGTAATGTGTTTACAGCAAATTTTTAAATAAATTTTAAATTATATATATATATATATATATATATAATTATAATTATAATTATAATAACAATTTGAAGTCATCAAAGAACCTAACAACCATGTTTGCGAGCTATATCAAGAAGCTGGTCCACACGGGAAGGTCCAGACCCGGATTTGAACCTTCTTGCCATGTCTCCTATAGAGATCAGGTCTCTTCCGAGAGTCTGAGCCCACATCATTAGGGATTTTCCAATCAAACAGCAGACAATTACAAGTTGTCTCTTCCCTGAGGCTGCCCGTCAAGCCAAAGATTACAGCGACTGGCACAGACGGGCCTCATTGAAACCTTTATTGAGCACAGGCCAAATTGGCATTTCATGAAGATCTGAGAATAAACCTGACCTCTCTCTCTCTCACAGTTAGCCAGCATGACCCCCCCCCCCCCCCACACACACACACACACACACCTCCCCCTGGCCTGCGCGCGGCTCAGACATGGGCCGGGTAGGATATCCCGACAAAGCCAGGCTGTACAAACACAACTCTGCCACAGGAAGAACTCGCAACCCTGAGAGAGGAATTTCCCTTCGCAACTCATTGCCACCGCATGGAACACACGCACGCAATATTTCTTAATAGAACCAAGCAAAATGAGTCATTTTAGATCAACACCATCCGACAATTTGACAGCAAGGAGCAAATCACTCAACAATAGAGACCATTGATGGAGTGCTTACTGATTAGCGCAGCTTGGGACTATAACTCAACTCAACTTTATTTATAAAGCACTTTAAAACAAGCATTGCTGTAGCCAAAGTGCTGAACATGAAACTTGAATAATATAAGAAAAACAAGAACAAAGCAAACATTTTAAGTGAGTATACAATTGTTTTGTTTTTTTTGTATACAAGTAAATAAAGTTTACATCAGTAAATTAATAACAAGAAGTAGGCGAGTGAGCAAATAAATAAATAAATACATAAATAAATGATTAGCTTTCAACTGAAAATTACATCACAGGGCCCAAGTGCTCTCAGTTTGGGAACGTCACATGACCAAATCCAGAAAACAGCTGAGCTGTGATTGGTTGTTACCTATAGTGATGTCATTCTCAGTGGACAGCAAGTGACAAAATGGCCGCCACCTGGGATGGATTAAATCAGGTGGAGTTTGCTGCTGAATTCATATTCCACAAACGTAATACTAATGAGTGTAGTGTTTTTGGAGTAGTGTGGGCACAATAAATATACGATTTGGAATTTTTTTTTGTTTTTTTTTAATGAGACTTCCACTTTAATTCATTCAATCTCGGTCATTTTCACTGAAGCAACCTGGCTGTTTTGTTGGATTTTGACTGATTTTGCAAGGCCCACATATTGCTATAAAAACATGGAATCTACCAAAAGAAAGATTAGTCTCTTCTTTCATCGTAAAAAAAAAAAAAAAAGTATATTTGTATCTGTTTAGATTTTGTAGCAATTAGCTAAGTTTTGTCAATATTCACATTCCTGGTGAAAGCAATGACAAAAAGAGCTTGTTGCAACATGGCCCTGGCTGATCTCTTATACTCTGCTGCCACCTGCTGACCGTTTTTTTTTAAATAATCACCACTGTTTTAAGCCACCTCTTCATGTCAGAAGCTGCATCAAAGCCTTCTATATACTCTTGCATAAAAAAAAAACATTTAAAAAAACAAAAACATGTAGACATGTTTTAAAGTATTAAAAAACATTTTTAGATGTTTTTGGGTTTGAATGACTTAAGTAATTTTTTGAAGTTTTTAGTGTTGAAGTCGGACATTTTCCTTCATTTTTAATCTACATATTTTCTTCAAGGTATGATGACAATGAGACATGGGCGTGCGTGTGCATTATGTATTCATTTAAGCAGCGGATGATTCAGTTCCTGGTTTTAGGCTCCATTGGCGAGTTGGGGGGGGGGGAAGAAAAAAAATTGAGAGCATGACGTGTTCCCTTCCCGGCGTCCCGCCATCGGCTGCAACATCAGCGTGTCTAATGAATTGAAGTCAGTCCATGAGCGTGTCGTAATGGGGGAGGCTAATTGACAATTAAGCATGCAAGCGTGTACGCCGTGCTGAAGACGTTCGACTTTTACGTGACTATGATAATACGCAGCTGTGTATTTCACGTATTGGTGCATCTGCCAAATCTCACTTGGAGCGTGAGGAGGCCCAAGGCAATTACCAGCTCACACATATGCAAACACACACGGAGACCTACACGGTTGTCATGACAGCAGCTTCGCCCGAGTCGGATTGGACAGCACACTCACCTGCACGTCAAATTAGTGGCGGAGATGCGCGAATGGAGGAACAGCCGCCTATTATTATTCTGACAGCCAAAGCTCACACTTGACGTGAAAACTGTATATATAGAGTGAGAGTGCAGGGATTACCGCCCACTCACACACGCATGCTCTCACACAAACATCTGAAATAGGTTTGGGGCTCATATGAACGAGTGAAACACACATTTCAGTATTTTAGATGATTGCATTTCACTATGACGTGAGAAAGCATTTCAGTAGTGTTCATGAATCTATCTATCTAGCTAGCTAGCTAGGTCCCTGTACATGTACACTGTAAGATTTGTATGAAAATGTACTTTAGGCTTAGGCTATAACCGTGAGCCACTATATTAAACAGGGTGCAATCTGTTTCATGTTTCAACAGCATTGTAACAAAATATTAAGGCTTCATGTTCCATTATTTTAATATAACATTCTTTCCATGCTTAAAGTGTGAAGCCAAAGTAAGACGTTTTATTGAATATTTCCATCAAAAATCCATCTTTGAACATCAATTCGGCTTCATATTGAATCAATTCAAAAATTGTGCACTTTTATATCGCGATATATTGCCGAATAAATTTTTATCTATCTATCTATCTATCTAGCTAGCTAGCTAGCTAGCTAGCTACCATTGTGATAAGCTAATGAGCTACCTAGCTTCGTAGCTCTGTCTGCAATCCTGCTAGCTACTTATTTGTCTCTATCTATCTATCTATCTATCTATCATGAAAAAGTAACTAAAAGTAATTAAATTTGCTTACAAGTTACTTTAAGCAGATGTCAACAACTCCACTTAACATAAAAAAAAAAAGACAACTGCTTTTGTCAATACTTTACTGGAAGTGCATTTTTTTTAACAGTAATATTTAAGGGTCACGTCTGTATTTAAAATAAAGTAAAGACAACTTTGTTTTTTAACTTTTTTTTAATGAGTATTTAAAATTTCTGGATTTCACTGAACATAAACAGAACATCGCTGTTCACTAATTTTCAGAGTGCATTGTAGCTCATTTTGAGTGCCCTACAAAATGGCGTGACCCAATACTCAGTAGGGCATTTTCAGACCACAACAAGTGGCAAAATGGCCGCCCTGCGCCCTGAAATTGATAAAAACAGGTGTGTGTTTTTTCTGCTTAATTCCTAATCCACAAATGTAATATTCAACAAAATGCTGTGGGGGTGTAAAGAACAGATTTTGTCAGAAAGAAAATTGGGGTTGACCTTCCCTTTAACATGAATCCATTTTGAATGTATTTTTTTAATGTGTACTGTAAAATTTCAAATAAAGGCAGTCTTTTTTTTACCTAACTGTTAATATTAAAATAGTAAATCTTAACATTGGTTCTAAGTAGTGTATAAGTAAACAATTCCATTTCAAGGACTTCCTCCATGAGTCGCAGCTCCGCTTCACACAAATATTTCTTAACATTTGATGGAATGTTTTTTCAACTCAAAAGTTTGTCGACAGTACGGAGTGTTCAACAAACGTGAATGTTTTTTTGTCTTTCGCCGACACAAACTCAACACAGTGATTGTATTTTCTTGAAAACGCAAATGTCTCTTCCTTCATTGGCGTCCTTTATTTGATTATTTGCTCACTATTAGATTGAAGTGAAAAATATTGTATATTTGAACGTTTCACTTGTTTATGTAAAAATGCTTTTTAAATTTTGTATGTGAGTGAAAAATATCTGTGCATATGAGAGTGCTACACAAGTGTATGTAAATTTTTTCATTTTTCACATGGCAAGCAACAAAAATGAATTTCGTTACACGGCTCCATGTGCATGTGTGTTTGTATTTCTATTTGATTATTTTTTCTTTTTAATCTCTGCCTGGCACATTTATCTCAAAAAGCTGAAAAGGCGTGTGATCGATTTCCACTGCGCTGAACTTAAAATAAAATACAACACTATCAGGCCACTGAGTCTCCCCATAAAAAAATAAAAAGCACAAAAGCTTGCTCACACTCGACATGATTGTTGTCGTATTGATGGATTTTTTTTTGCTTACACGAGCAAAGAAAAAGAAAATCAATGTCCTCTCTTTGTGGTCTTTTTTGTCTCGGAACAGAGACATGTCTTCACGGTGGCTGATTCCTAAAATGTTCATCTGAGAAAATAATCAAGTGGCGGCCCCTCAGGTGGATAAAACAAACACACCCGTTCCCATGACCTGCGACCCTCTCATTACAACATGTCGAGGTTCTTTTCATGAATGCTGATTTACGTCGTCTGTCTGAAGCACATCCAACAACTTCCCTCACTGTGGTGCTGTCGAGTAATTACAATAAGAAGCATATTGTGAAGCAGGGTTATTATAGTTTTTAAATTTTTCATTTGAGTTAGTTTTGAGGTTTTTTTTGTTTTTTTTTACATTTAGCTAGTTTTGTTTTGGTTTCAGGGTGGTTCTGTTCGTTTTTATTAGTTTTAGTTATTTAATAAATGCTTAGTTTTAGTTTAGTTTTAGTATTAGTTTTAGTTTTTTATTTTAAATGTGTATTACTTGTGCGCAATAAAAAAAATATAGTATGGGAGCGACGCCATCTGAAGGTACTTTTCTATGGCTGCTACGAGATGACATCACTTCTGTGTGACACGTTCAGTCGTCCTCATTCCGGTTAATATCAAAATAAATAGACTTAAATTCACTTATTTAAAATCAATCCAAAGGCATGCATTAAATTAATTACCAAAGACTAAAATGAAGGACATTTTTGCTGTAGTTTTATAGTTAGTTTTGTAAACATAAAATGTAGTTTCAGGTAGTTTTCGTTTTTGAAAAAGCATTTTCCTTTTTATTTTATTTTGTTAATGAAATTGTTTTTTGAATTTTAGTTTTACGTTAGTTTTAGTTAACCAAAATAACCTTGTTGTGAAGTTCATATAGTTTTTCGATTTCATGCCATCGACGAAGACGAAATAGCATATCATGCACGACGACATACGTTGGATCCCGCCCAGAAGCACCTGTGCCCCCCCCTCAACTCACTTCCTGCATCTTAACATCCCCTCCGCAGGGCATCCTTCTCCACCCTCTCCACCCTTCCCCCTCCAGCCACCCGGACCAAATGCCCTCGTCTGGCCAAAAGGGGCCCCAGCGCCACTTCGCCTCTGAAACTTCCGCAGGAAATTACCTTGTCTAGTCTAGTCGCTTCACAATACAGCCATTCAGACACTTTTAGAGCGGGGCATTAGTGAGGATAGACTGGAAAAGTGTGTGTGGGTGTGTGGGTGCGGTGGGGTTGGTGGGGGGGGGGGGGGGGGGGGGGGGGTCTGTGCAGGAGACAAGCCACACTGCCTGTAAAAGTCGACATTTATGCACCTCGTTTCCCACTTGCTGTTCTGTAATAGCTTAGACTAGTGGTGGGTGGATCGATCCAAATATCAATATCATTGATACCAAGCCAGTATCGATATCTGATCGATAGTGGCACTATAATATCAATCTAGTACCGGTAGTTTAGTTTCAGTTTGGCTCTTGTAAGACTTAACATCTCATCTTTGTAGTAGATTGCCTTAACACGTACAACATGTACTTGAAAAATAATTTGTTTTGTATGTTTTATATTTTGGTGCATGATAATCTTGAACATTTTGTTTATTTAAGTTGAAAAATATCCACAGTTGTAGTTTCTGAGCAATATACGTCAAAGAATTTGTCTAAATTTGTTTTCCTGTAATCACTTTGCGCATTTTGTTTAAGAAAGTAAAAAAAAAAAAAATGGTTGTAATGTTTCTGGAAAAAAACATTGATAAAGTACATACAAGTATGTAAAGTCTATTTATCAACAAATTTTGTCCTTTGTTTAAAAAGGAAAAACACTTCAATGTTTAAAATGTATTATGATTAAGCAATTCAATCTCTTTATTTGGTCAACAGCCAATCAGATAATTCCACGTCAGTCCTGTTACCCACATGTCTGGCCACAACCAATCAGATCGATTCGCTGTCTCGATAAGCCTGTCTGAGAAGGGTGTGTTTTGGTCGGATTATTACCTCTGTTCCTCTGTGCACCTCCACAGCCCAAGTTATCTTAGCATCTCGTGATTCTTAATATATTTTCGTTGTTTCTCGTCTAGTCAAGTTTGTTCCACGCCTCTTGATGTTACGCGAATAAAGAGTTAAAATCTTACTTGTGTCTGCGCTTTTGGGATCCAGCCTCAGCACGTAACAGTAATTACACCTGTGTAAGATATTACATCTGTGACTCAATGTATGACACCGACACACACAGAGGAAGCGGGTCAATTTCACACCAACGCCTTTTTTTTTTTTTTTTCACTTGCAACAAAATCCAATTTGCACACAAATGAAATTCATTAAGAAAGCTTTCCCATGAGATGATTGCGTGGCAGTGAGTTGACTTATCTCTCCAACACACAACTCCTCCAAATCCTCAAGGGAATTTACTCTCGCATCGCTCACTCTCTCCTCTCGGCGATGATGTTTCGCAACGATCGATTTGTCATCTCTCAGTTCAGATGCGCCAACCGAGGGGGAAAACCCAAACGTGCGCGTGTGCGCGCGCAAGAGTATCAGCGCACATGCAGGTATGCAGCGAGGCGGCGTGGGAGAGTCAATTGGAGCACAATAGAGTGAAAGAGAGACTCCGGCGAGAGAGAGAAAGAACGCTCGCTCTGTCCTGTCTGTCTTCGGCTTGGTCTCGCTTGGCTTCGTGTGATCACAGCGCCAACGCGCCATGACCAGAGCATGCGCGGATTCCATCCCCATACAGCCACTTTGCTGTGTTTGGGCTACAAAGTCACCAAATATTAGCCCAAGCGTTCACTTAAGTCATCAACAGGGATCTATTATAACTGCAAAATGTTATTCTCATATCACGGATGGGAGTTTATTTCAAGACAGTAGGAGGCATTTCGTGAGGTTTGCAATTAAAGAAAAAGTTTTGTGTAACAGTATTATTTGATCAAATGATCACCAAATCAGCGCTTTCTACCTAAAAGACAAACACTAGCTAATGATGATTTTTGTGCCGACGGAAGCTCTTATTAGGAATTTGGTTGACCTCTCTGCAGGTTCGAGCGCACCAAAGGCGTTTCACATGACATGCGCCTGGTGCACCTGACAATTTGGCAGCTGGAAGTACCGTTAGACAAAACTCAACACCTGCTCGGACCATGTCTAAGTCTTGGAGCAGGTAGTGCAGTATAATGGCATTTTGGTGCATCTGATCAAGGTGCATATTCTGTGCTCTGCAGACATGTGTGGCAGATATCGGATTGAATCAAACCCTCTGAATCACATGTATCAAGATCCGGGTCCTCGAGGGGCCCGAGTCCTGCATGTTTTGGAGGTTTCTCTACTCCAACACATCTGATTCAATGATCAGGATCGATATCAGGCTCCTGCAGAGCTTGCTGATGACCTTAAATGTGAATCAGCTGTGTTGAATGAACGTGGCAAACTTCGAAAACATGAAGCAGGACTCAGGCCCTCGAGGACCGGACTTCGACACCACTGCTCTGAATCATTGCAGAAATCAATTTATTGAGCACATTATTATTATTATTATTAGTAGTAGTAGTAGTAGTAGTATTATTATGACTTAGTGCACCTTCATGCGCGCATCATTTAAAGGGAATGAGAGGAGCTCCTTCACTTGGCGGTGAAAGTTCACACCCACAATGTCTCAAGAAGCACTTTTTAATACATTCTTCTTAAAATAGTTTTAATTTTAAATTTAAAAAATAACTTTTGTTTTTACTTTTAAAAATACCAAAACTTAGTCTATCCTGCCCCTGCACAGATTTCCACCATACCTGTTATAATAACACTTGAACACAAATATGCCATCGCAGCCGTAGCTTGTTAACAGTGCTAATGTTAGCTTAGTTTTGATATTTATTTATTTTGGGGCTGTTCCAATCAATAAATAATCAAGTGGTCATCAAAACAATATCTTTTGACCTTGGTGGAGGTAGTACCGTAATACACTACTACACTAAGCATTTTTGAATACATTACAGCATAGAATGGCAATACCCATAAAGCATACGGTGGCTCAAATGGATCAAACGGGCAAACAGGGAGTGCTTCAGTTCCCCTAACAGACACGAATACAAGACTGTCTCAGCATGAGTGAAGCAGCACTCGGAGCAGTTTTGCATCCAGATTAAAAAAACAAAACAAAAACAAAAAACAAAAAACAAAAAAACAAAAAATGATAAGCTAATAGGTTGCTAATTACGAAGCACAAACAGGATATGTGCAAATGACAAGAGGACGTTGCTACTTAAAGGGATCAAAACAACAACCAGCACCGCATTGAAGTGTAGTTCTCACAATCAAGTCATAATGAGAGTTTACCATAACAACAACAACAACAACAACATTACAATCGATAGCAAGGCATCCAAACTTAATCCTCCAAGGGCTACAGCCGGAAATCGATATACAACAGCCACACTGAAATTCTTATACTTCATTTTAGGTATTCAACAAACTCAAACCAATCCATCAATCAAGGGGTATTGTTGATATATTATACTGTCGTTTTTGATTGTACATTACAGCTGAGCTTTCTGTTTCAAGTAATAAGGCAAATATTTTTTTTATTTGGTTCCCAGCATTCAATCCCACGAGAATCATTGCACGCCTCCACAGAGCACATTTTCACATTCAAATTTCAAATGCAAATTTCCCCTTTGTAGCACTAATAAAAGATCTTTATCCTATTCAGAACCAAACAAGATCAAATTGCTGTTAGATGACAATTTTATCAGCAGTTACTTGAGAAGCAGAAGTGAAGAAAAAAATTTTTTCTTGTGAAATTGAATTATCTTTATACTCGTGAGACCTCAGATTACGATACGATAGTTTTTTTTTTATTACAAGAACTATTCCAAAAAATGGCAATTTACAAGATAATGTACTTGTCATCTTAAGCAGCTTTTATATTTTTGTGTCAACTTGTATGACAATTAAGAATGTTAATTAACCAATGAACACTGGTGATGATGAGCAACCGCCGCAGCCATCACGAGTCAAATGTTTTTATTTCTGAAAATGTGCCTGTGACCAAGACGTTTAGAAGTTTGCATTACTGTGATGTCACAATACGGCTAATTTTCATAATACCACCTACACACGCTTGATCATGTCAGTGCTTAATGGGCCAGATTACACATCCGAGCGGGCTCTACGTGATCTAATGAGATCCAAATGAAAAGCGACAATTACATCAGTGTGCACACCAAGCTCCGAGCTCACGTTTCCCATGAGGGAAAAAAGAACGAGCGAGTGAGTGAGCACACCTTTCCTCACAATGAGCATGCTCCCCCCCCCCACCCAAACCTGCAGCGGGATTTTGGATCACAATCATCCCGGCCAGAATGCATTGACACTTCCATGTGACCTCTAACCGATCTCAAAAAAAGTGTGCCTCATGCCGGCACACGAGAAAAAACACACACAGGAAGGTATGACGCACAATACAATCAACACACACTAACGAGGGTAATCGGTTCTGCTCCAATCAATCAGCTAATCGGGCGGATGTGATTCAACAAGAGAAAAGGCTGATTGTGATTAACAATGGTGTGTGGATGCTTTAGCGCAATAACAAGAGGATCATTTTGCTATTTCTGTGTTGCTTTTTTAATGCTCTCGACAGACCAAAGCAAGACAGAGTGGACCTGGGCGTGTTTTGAATAAAAGGTTAATAATCAATACATAACCGAGTTACCCGTTGGCCTAATGGAGGATTAATTACTCTGCTCAGATGGACACGAAACATAAAAGTCAGCAGTTAGTCCGTTCAATACTACGAGTGGGATATATTGTGATTTCATTATGTTTCCTCAGTATTGTGAAACCAGCTATTAACTTTACCATCGACTTTTGCACGTTACTAAAAACTCAACTATAAAAGGTCATGTCTATTATTAGAGTCTAATGCTAATGATAGCCACTTTGAGGGCTACACTTAGCATTGCCTTTTCAGCAGGTAATCATCAAAATGTCACAAAAAGTGACTTCATGACTTAAATCCCCTCAAACATTTCATAGCGATATTGGTCCTTTCCATAAACAACAGTAGCCTACTTTGAATCTCAAGCTCAAATCTAAAACAAGGGAACATTTATTAGCGCTAATGCAGATGATAGCAATCCTGGAAGCTACACTTAGCGCTTTCTGCAGCTAATCATCAACATTTCACAAAATGCCGTTTCATAGCTTTAATAACTTCCAACCTATAATAAACTAAAATGGTGCGAAATATTGAGTACTTAGTATCACAAGTGAAGTTAATAAAGTACCAATACAAAAGGAGCATCTTTGTGAGTTAATGCTAATGCTAGTAGCTCTGACGAATACAACTAGCAGTCTTTTCTGCAATAATTAAAAAAAAAAAAAAACGTCAACAAAGTCCATGTTGAATTTAATCCCCTCAGACCATTAGTAGAGGTAAAAGTCATCATTTCAAAAACAAACAGGTAATAGCACAAGTTAATAAAAACTAAAAATATAAAAATGGAGAGTCAATTATTTGAGATAATGTTAATGTGTTAATGCTAGCAGCTGTGAGGGCTACATTTAGCAATAGCATTGCCTATTACTTAAGTCACTTCATGGCTTAAATTAAAAAAATTTGATAGTGATAAAGGTACTCGGCTATCTCTCTTACACAAGCCGTGACTACAGCGTTTAACCATTTTATTGATTTTTTTTTTTTTTGGCTTTGGACAACCACGCAATGCACGACCGGGAGCCGGATTGCTTTTGTTTGTCCTCAGCAAAACGCACGTGCTGTCGCAGACGAGACATGACGTCTTGCGTCTTGATTGGTTTACTAGGTCATGCGGGCGTGCTTTACGCTAAGTCAAGTCAACTTTATTTAGGTCAATTGACTGACTGGGAGGTGTGTCAAAATACTTTTGTCCACTTGTAAATATATTTTTTTTTTTTCAACAAGGGGGCCAATGATGGAATGTTTTGAGTGAAGAATAATTTCCATTATGAGTCAATTAAGCGGGATGGACCTGAGCGAGCCGTAGGTCAGTTTAAAAAGGGAATTTCCCTGAGCAGATGGAGCGATAAAGCCTTTGTCGCCCGCCCGCTTGGCAGGGAGGGAAAGAAAAGGAATCTGAACTCTGCCTCCGAGGGTGATTGTTATTCCAGCCAGCCTTGTTTGAGTGTATTGTTGTGCTTGAAGCTTGAGGCCGTTACCTTGGTAACCCCGCAGATAACCAGCTCTGCCCCTGTACTTACTGGCCAGGCGTATTTGAAGGGAATGACAATGAGCCCATTAGCGCCATCATCTCCTGCTCCTCCTCCTCCGTCATGACCGCGGCGGTGGAGCGACTGGGAATTTCCTCCCAGGACCCCCGTGCGGCCCGAGCCAAAGGTGCACGCGCCGGTGGGGAACACGCGGGCCTGGTACTCCTTGAGGCAGGCTTGGAAAAAAGTGTCGCACTGGTCTCGAGGGGAACATCGCTGCCCGCCGCCGACCGGGATGTCGCAACAGTCGCCGTTCAGAAGGAGGCCGTCGGGGTTCTGGTAGTGGCCGATCTGCAGCTCGAACATCCCCGCCGCGCGCACTGTCTGGCAACACACATAGACAGAAAGTTCATTCATACTCGCATCTTTAAATCACTACTTCTCAGGGATTTACTTTTTTTTTTTTAAACACCATTTTGTTGAGTTACTAGCACCGCATCGTTCAAGATGAGATTTTATACCTTATATTGCTATCGTGTAATGTTACAGCAACATCAACATAACACCTCCCCATAATGTTGTTTTCTAAAAATGTGTGTAAATATATGAATGTTGGTGAGCTCCTGGACTCAAACATCTTCGTTGGGTCCATAGAAATTAAAAAAAATAAAATAAAAAAAACATGAAAAATGCCAAACGCACTTTGATTTCCAGTGACTTGACGTCTCCAGAGATTTTGCGGACATCCTAATGAGCCAAAGCACTTTTGTGTCATTTGACTTTGAAGGTTCCAACGTATAATAATAATGTACCCTTTTCTTCAAACTGTCAGTGCATGACAAGAAAATGAATATATAATATATTTCTGGGGAGCCATCATTTTAAATGAGGGGCTGTTAGGCACAATTTGCAGGATTTCAATGTGAAAGTGACACCAATGTAAATGTTTAAACTTCATTTAAAACGTATCAGAACAGAGATCCACAAATGCGACACATATTTTCATTCACTTCTAGCAAGCGGTTTTGTCAACATCTACAGTTCTGTTTATGTATTGTCAAATAAAATACAACAGTATGCCTATTTTCTACCCTATTTATTGATGATTTTTGACAATCAAAGCAGTACTTGATTTCAGGTAAAACACCTATGCATCCATTTTGTAGACTGCTTCTCCTTTTCAGGGTCACCGGAAGCTCGAACCCAAAACTGTCTGAAACTGTCTATACTCTGTTGACTGATCGCCATTGAGACCGTTCCCAAACTCATCACCGCCAAAAGAACACAAAACTTCATCCAATGATTATGTCTTCTTTTCTCCTCTGTGGTGTCACAACCGCACCCTTCATAGTTTTCACTCTCCCGTTAAGGGAGCTAGGCCGCCTCCTCTTTTCTCGACGTGGGAACGAGCTCCTGTCATTTCTCTTTCTTCGGCGACGCCGCTGTGTCACCAATTCTTCCTTTCTCCCAGCTGGAGATGCGGTGGAGGACACACACAGGCAAGAGTTAATAAGACCCCCTGAGAGTTTCACAGCAGCAGGGTCGTGTGTGTGTGTGTGTGACTGTTATCTGTCTACTGGGCTGAAAAATGGCGTTGCTTTAAAAAGTTGCCCGAAAAAAGTATAAAGTTAACTCTTTTACTGCCAAACGTTATCCAAAAAGACAACCCCAAGATTGCCAGCAGAATATTGTGCACTATGAGTACGTAAACATGGTGGATTCCATATGAAGGATTGGATTCCATTCTCTCATTAGAAAATAAACATAATTCCACCTTATTCCGTTTTTTAGTAATCACCATTTGAAAATAGGTCATTCGAGTGATAGCAAGCTATAATGGGAAAAAAAAAATTTTCACTCAGGAAAATTCACTTTTTAAATACAGGATGTACACACTTTAACTCTTTCTCAGTCTACACATCTGGGCTTATGTTAATGTTTGGTGGTGATTTTTCTTAAACCCCCACCACCCAGCCTGTATTTTGCCATTTTGTGTTTGTTTTGTAAACAGTGGGACGTTTCTCTGGACAGAGTGAGTGAGTGAGTGAGTGAGTGAGTGAGTGAGTGAGTGAGTGAGTGAGTGAGTAAAAAAAAAAAAATCCATGCGTGTTGTCAAGTTGCTGCGGGAGTGACGTCATGCAGCCGACAAATGCGCCCGGCCCCGTTTGCGACCCGCGCCTCCGATGCTGGTGCACATTTTCTGCTAATTTGGTGGACTTGGGAACTTAACTCACGTTGTCTACGCCCAAACAAATCAGCTATTCAAAGTAGAGTGTTGCAAATGAAAAAGATGCAAATGAAGACACAAATTCAAAGACTAGCAGTCATAGCAGCGCAGCATCTGCTTGACCCAGTCGAGCAGGTTGACAAGCTCTTCCAGATGTTGAGAACAGGACTCGATTGTCAAAGGAGACTCCGCACCTATGAACCACCTACACTCACGTGTTCAACTTTGAACCGGCTGATATCATCCGCCTACGCAGGGGTCAGCGACCTCTTCTAGAAAAAGAGCCACTTGAGGGCCCAAGAGCCAATTAGAGTTGCACCACAATTGTTCATACATTTTTTTAATCTATTCTGCTTCTGTCAAATGTCTGACATTTTTGTCATTTTTTTGTGGGGGGGGTGGGACATATGTAATTTACTGCCTCTCTTCTTTTTGGGAACATTGTATGGCTGTATTGACTTTTTTTTTTTTTTTTTTCCTTTTTTGCTCTCAATTTTCTGATTTTTTTTTTTTTTGCTAAATTTATCAACATTTTTATTGTAACTTTTTGAGTACGTTCTTAAATCTTTTTTTTGTTGACATTTTTAACAATTTTTTAACATTTTATGGTAATTTTTGGGATTTCTTCTTTTGTTTTTTTGACACTTTATAGTTACTTTTCTTTTGTTCTATTGTTTTTCTTTTGTTTCTTTTGTTTTGTTTTCTTTTCATCCATTTGTATATGAATTTTCTGAGTTTTTTTCTTTTTGCCAATTCCAAAGACATTTGATGGTGATTTTCTGCCTTTATTCTTTTGTTTCAGAAACATTTTCTTTCTGCCTTTTTTTTTGGCAATTCCAAAGACATGGCAATTGTATGCTTTTCCTCTTCCTTTTGGGAATTTTATAGTCACTTTGTGGACATTAAGTAATTTTTTAAAATTGTTCATTTACCTTTACCCTTACAAATTTGGACTCTGAATTTTTTTTTCTTTTTCTCATATTTAATTTTTCTTTTCTTTTTTTTAATCTAAATCATTCATTCATTTATAGAATATTTTATCTAATACATACATACACATATATATATATATATATATATATATATATATATATATATAAATAAAACTTTCTACTACTTTTTTTTTTTTTTTTTTTTTTTTTTTTAAGAGATCCACAGGGAGCCACAGGAGAGACTCAGGAGCCACATGTAGCAGGCTGCAGACCCATGGTCTCTCCTGACTGCATGAAAGTCAGCAATATGAATCACTACATCATGTCAGAATCATGTGGCGTTTTTGCACCAAACATTCTCAAAAGATGAATGAGGTACGTTGTCAGACAACAGCTCATCTCCTCAACATCTTGACCACCACCAAAGGCTGCGATTGTGTGCATGTGGTCAGAGAATGCAGCCAGTGGACCGTGTTGTAGCTCCGATATGGAGCTTTCAGTGCGCACACGCATGCATACATATACATGGAACACCTCCGGGCACACCTCACATGCCAGGCATCCTTCAGTGCCTGACAGCTGCACAGTAGTAGTGCGGCGATATCTCGATACGGCGATAAATCGCAGTGCACAGTATAAAGTCAGAATTTTAAGAGCGCAGTCATTCATCCAACCAGGACCATTTTTATATCAATCTCTCCATAAAGCAACACCTGCATTAAAGTCAAATGATGAGCAATAAGTGATGCGTCAACGTGAGCTCATTGGTCAATTCATTATGTACACCTTTGATACAAACATTGAGATTTGACAATAATAATAATAATAATAATAATAATAACGCCCAATTTTGGTCATCTGAGGGCTGAAATATTATGAATGACTCCGATTTGTGATGCAGACTAGCCATCCTTCTCTTTTCTACAGTATAGTGCTTGTCCTCATTATGATCACGGGTGAGTTGGAGTCGATCCTAGTTCACTTTTCAGCAAGAAGAATATTACATTTATGCTTCTTTTAGTATGAACAATCCTAAACGTTATGTGTTGGCATAACAAGCAGACACCTGGACATAGACCGGAGCACAACAAAGCTACATGTATATCATCGATCCTGCCTGACTTTGTGCCAAGAGGCAAGGTACACCCTGGACTGGAGGCCTGCCTATCACAGGCTATGTGTTGGCATAACAACCAGACACCTGGGCACGCGGCCTTACGAGCCTCGAGACTGGAACACAGGACAGTACATGTCTATACTGTACTGTGACCTTGAGTCTATCCGAGTGGACTATGGGTGAGAAGCAGGAGAGACCCTGGACTGGTCACTGGCTCATTGCAGGATAAGTGTTGGCATAACAACCAGACACCTGAACATGCGGCCTTTGTGGGTTTCTCTCAAAGGTGGATAAACGGACAATTACCTGTACATGTCTGTGTAACCTGAAACCTATTCTAGCTGACTTTGGGCGAGAGGCGGCGGTAAACCCTGGACTGGTCACCTGCCAATCACAGGCTATATGTGTTGGCATAACAACCAGACGCCTGTACATGTGGCCTTGTGGATCTTCAGGCTGGTGTGTGTGTAACATGGAGCCTATTCCAACTGAATTTGGGTGAGAGGTGGGAGACACCTGACTGGTCACCATCACATTGCAGGCTACCGTATGTGTTGGCATAACAACCATACACCTAGACATGTGGCCTTGTGGGTTTTGAGACTGGAACACAGGAGAGTTACAGGTAAAAAATAAAATAAGTCAAATAGAATATTATAAAGTGTTATTTTACAAGAATCATCTTTCCCATGGTATTAACCGGGATTACTGCGGTTCTGAACAACAGGTGGGCAGAGCGCCACAGAAGAGAGCCGGCACCATGAAACGGACGCCAAAAGGAGACATAATAACGTGCAACTATACAAAAGTGGGTACCAAAGTGTGTCAGCTGGCGTGTTGCTGCAAATAGCACTTAATCGGTGGCTTACCTGCGCTTGCAAGGCGAGCGCGACGAGGAAAATCACAAGCCGAGGCAGGTGGAGACTTCCCGGGTGCGCGGCGGGCTTCCCGGTGACGCTTCTGAGCTCCGGCCGACTAGTGCCTCCCATCCCGGCGGGCGTCGGAGGCGGCGATGGTCCGAAACCTTTGACAGATCCCTTCCGGTTCCCACTTACTTCATCCTTGCTTGGATCTGCGCCCAGCGCGCGTACACCTGCGCCCCTCCTTGAAAGGTGTGCGTCGCGTCCTCTCCTCAAACGCACCACCGGAGAGCGTGTCGGGTTCTTCCTTCCTCTTTTAAGCGGCTTTAACGGTCCAATCTGGACTTGAACTCTCATCCCAATCGGGTCACTCTCCCTCTCTCTTCAAGGTTGACCAATCAAGTCCCGGAGCAATCGAACATCTTCGGACTCTAGCCCATTTTGTTGTTGTTCTTGTTGGTTGGCCTCAAGTTTTTGTTTCCCCTTTGTGCGCTCATTCAAAAAGCGCCGGGTGGTCATTTGTCAAGCGCACACGGAGCCTGGCGGCGAGTCAATGTGGGAAACAATGAGGGAGAGAAAAAAAAGAGAGCGAGAGGGAGAGAGAGAAAGGAGCGCACGGAGGGTGTGTCCTGAAGCAGGGACGATCCTATCCGTCTTTCAGCGCCGGACCGGAACACATTGACAAAAGCTCCACATTCTCTCTCTCTCTTTTTTAGCTCTTCCAACTTTGCTTCATTGCGCGTCACGTTGGCGGCCCGGTCCCGATTGTCCATGCGTAAAGTGTTTACGCAAGCCAGCGCAGGCTAGGCTATGTTTGTTGTCCTTTGACATCAAAAGCTTCGCTGTGTGCCAATTAGCAGCAGGGCCGGCCGGGGGTTTACACCGGCTGGACATCAGGGGCCCCTTGTGTTGTCATCCCCCGCCCCCCCTTCGACCAAATCATTTCATTTGGATGATAAAAAAAACCATTCAATCACCGTATTTTCACGTAACACTTCTTGCTCTATAGCCACTTAGTCAAATAGTATACAGTCAAAGGTAAAAGATTGGGTAACATTGTACAATCTAATAATGACATGATTAGAGGGAGGGGGGGAAAAAAACACGAGATAATGGTTATGCCCCTCAATGCAGTAATTGCAATGGAAATGCAATCATTGAATCTGAAAATGTACAGCACAGTAGCCTACATTTAGACTGTAGCGACTGCCAACAAACAAGTTATTCAGTTCATTACATTTAGCCTACTGTAATTTCCTTTCATAAATGTTATGTGTTGTGGTCAGCTTGCGTGCATCTGTGGCTCATCAACGCTAAATTTTCAGGCATGCCATTATAGTAGGAATTATCACCTCACGATATTACAATATTGGAGCTAATCCATCCATTTTCTATCACACTCCCGGCTGAGCTGCAGCCGATGCCAGTTGACTTTGGGCTTGTTATCTCAACTTGTTTAGAATTACACCATGCCAGTTACCATGGTTACAGGCTGCTATTGTTAGATGTGCTGTTGTCTCATCATCTTCAATGTATGTTACTAACCCGCTTTGTCTCGCTTCCTATTGACATGGTTGTTTTCTGCCGTTGGTGAAGCTGGGGACAGAGGCGTTGTCATCGTGGGATGATTACTGATGTTGATACGGCTGTCGTTGTGCCCGTTGTCCTTTCCTTTACCGCTTCCGTTAAAGTTTAATTTGTTCCATAGACACACTCATAATGCAAAAACACCTGCATCTCAAATCATCTTTCTCAACTCAAATAAATAGAAATGTCATCAATCAATTCTTGCCTAGTTCTGGTATGAGCTTTGGCCACCAAGGGGCAGTGTAATACAGATATCGAGACACACGAAGAAGAATTACGTTGCGGATAAATGTGTTTGACATTTGGTAATAAAGTCAAATTCGATCTAATTTAGATAACACTTGAAATAACCAGCAACAATGAATAAATCTTACGAGTCTCCTGCTCCTCTTTGAACAAAATGTTTCTCCCCGTTCCAATCTTGGTTTTACTCGGAATATATGACAATGGAACATCTGTGGCATTTTAAATTTGAGGATTAAATGTGTGATATCTAAGGGAAATGAGGGCCATATGCTTAGAACATTTAAGTGACAACCTGCTTCAGGATATCAAGCAGCGAGGCTTAAAAAATAAATAAATAAATAAATAATTTCATTGGTCATTTATTTAATCTGGGTTTTTCAACATTTATTGAGCTAGGAGACATTTTAAATTAGAAAGACATGTCCCAGAAAAATTCAACAGAAACAATGATTTGTTGACTCACAAATGTACTTCAACGGCATGGAACCTGGTGGGCCTATTTACAGTAGTTGAGCTTTAAAAAAAAAAAAAAAAAAAAAAAAAACACACAAAAAAAAAAACACACAAAAAAAAGTTATGCTGTTATATGAATGGTAACAGACGAATATACGGGTTTATTGCAACTTCTATTGGTGGAGTAATTTCTCTGTCACTATATGTCACTGGTAAAGATAGATTTGCGTTGTATTTGGAGAAAAAAAAAAAAAAGGTCTTCATTGTCAGTGATTATCCAGTTTCATTTAATTGGCCTGAAAGTTATTTATACACAAGACCATGTCATCAAGGGAAACGGTCCAACAGCTGATTAAAGACCAACAGAATGAAGGCATAAATGTTAAAAATAGGAAAAATAGCTTCAGGGTACTGCACCCATGCAATGACATATTTTCCACACAATGTACCTTCTTCATCGCCGATGGTGGTCTTGTTGCTCAAGAACTTCCCTGACAACGGCTGGCGTTTCCTCGACGCTCGCCAGTGACCCCCCACCCCAACCTCCGGCAGCGGAACAGAGAGCACCCTTGAGGAAGCGGGGGCCTCGATTTGCATGCCAGGGCCGTGACCTCTGTGCCCAACATGAATTCTTAACCAAGGCGAGCGCGGGAAACGGCATGACGGGACCAAGCGTGTGATCCGGAGCTCTCCACAGCTCACCTGAGGAAGTTTACAGCGAATAAACAAGAGCTTATTTCACTGCTTTGGAATAAAAGCGCAAAGATGTGTCACGCTTAATGTAAAGATCTTATATCCGCCTTACAAAAGACTGCAGGTCTCCAAACGATTACACCATCTAACTGTTTCAAGCGGAATTCCCCAGGGCTCACTTCTTAGTCCTCCTTTTGATTACTGAATAATCAACCAGTTGACTTTCTTTCCCCCCATTTGATGTATATCAATTATGACACAATCACTGTAGTAGGGAGATCTGCGAAAATCTTTTGAAACCTTTAACAAGCCCTGACAAAAAACCCAAATTAGTCACTCAGTGAGATTCAGGGAACTTTTCAGTTATGGATATAACAAAAAAACAAAGATGACACTGGGAACTCCCTCCACTTTTTATTTAAAAATATGTTGAAATTTGGGAAAACTATTTACAGTAGAAACCTTTAAGGAATACATATGAAATTAAAAGAAAAGTAATTAAAAAAAAATGTTTACACTAATATTTTCTCTTTTACTGCAAATGAATATCGGCTTGAAATACTGATTATCAGCTTCCTTGACTATATCGGTATCGGCCTTGAAAAAAACACATGGGTCTATTACTACACTGTAGTGCAGGGGTGTCAAACATATGGCCCATGGGCCTGATCAGGTCTGCGAGATGATCTTGTAAAGTTATTCAAAAAAAAAAAAAAAATCATAAATAGAACTTTGTGTTAAATTTATTTTTCTAAAATGCTTTTGCCCATTATTATTTTTTAAATATAAACTCAAAATGTCTTATATTTTGAACTTTTTTTTTTTTAAAGCTAGTGTTTCATAAAATAATAATTAATAATAATTTATTTATTTGTTTTTTATTATAACAAATACATCTAAGTCCAATTTAAGGTACATTCCATTTGTTTAAACAGGGAGAGTGGATTATAAAGTAGCCTCGGTCCACAATATTGAAAACAATAAAAACAAGTAAGCCTAAGCAGCAGCTCTCAAACTACTTTTTTTTGTTGTTGTTGTTTTTACACTCACTCACACAAACACGCACACAAATTTACACGGTCTCCCAGGCGGGGAAGGGAACCCACGCCAACCGAAATCAAAGGTAAGTGACGGTTCCACTCCTCCACCCGGAGCCCTGTCAAACTGCTGTTGCTAGCTAGGCACCCGATGCTAACGCTAACCGCTAGCTACTAGCCACGAACACAGGAGACTTGTACTGTATCATACAATGACAGCGTAATTAACTTGCGGTTTCTTCACACCCTTAATTAGCCATTTACTATACTTTCAGGGTGGAATTATGATAACGGTGGTAGAAAATATGTAATTTAATAAAAACGTTGATAATGCAAGCCAAAATGTTAAAGAGAAGTAGTCAAGCATGCGTTCACGCCCCCATGCAGGCAGACTTCAAAGTAAAATTCCACCAAGGCTGTTGTATTGGTGTCAATGTATTATTTGGTCAGCTTTTATTTTGAAGTTTTCCTTAGCGTAGGCGCCGTGTTTGCGGCTTCCCAGATGTTTGAATGATGACGCTGCATCAGCCCAAGCCCAACTCGCACACGTACAGACACGCGCAGTGACGCACATACACCGAGACGGAACTTAATCGTTTACATACATTTTAATATTTTTGTTTAGGTGGAAGAAGTAAGTCAAAGGGCTCAAGTCCAAGTTAAGTCACAAGTCATAGTTGTTAGTCCAAGTCGAGTTGCAAGTCTAACATTTTGTCAAGTCGAGTGTAAAGTCGTCAAATTCATGACTCAAATCCAAGTCACATGACTCGAGTCCACACCACTGACACACATGCTACTGGTAAGAAACACAAATGACATTGATTAGCGTCATAATATTTTCCACTATGTGGCCCCTGAGCTAATACGAGTTTGACACCCCTGCTGTCGAGTATGCCATCAATATAGTGATTCTATGGAAGACTCCCAATCTCTGCATCATTCGGGACTAAAATTCTCCAAATATTAGCCACCGTTACCAACAAGTGTATCGGAAAGGAAGTGATATAGTGTGGGGAAATCATCTGGATGATCTGGCGCTCCCTGTCTTTTTATTTGACTGCGGAGTGACGTCAACCGCCTCCCACATGTGAGTCGCCTGTTCAGCCCCCTTGCAACTGGAAGAAGACTATGCTGGTGAGTAAGAAGGCGTTCGGCATATTGCCAGGCGGATCCAGCACACACACACACGGCGCCCTGGTGGCGAAGGTCAGCGCTTTCTCAAGGCAAAATAAGGGCGTGTGCAAAGGCTTGGGAAAGTGACGTAAGAATGGACATTTGTGCCAACACAGTCGACGACTCGACGCGACCCAAAGACAAGAACTCAGGGCACAGTTTAAGTCCACAAGGGGGGGTCCAAATGAAGCCTAACTCACACTCAATCAACTCAGTGTTTGCAACACATAATTACACTGCACAATAAACAGAGGATACGGTGGGCAAACACCGACTAATTGGCACACAAGCGCGAGTACAAGCGGCCATTCATCAAGAAGAGTTGGATTCAAATTTCAATCCAAATTGCTAGCATATCAATTTGTCGTCCTCTGATTGTCTACTTCAAATAATTGTCATAATGTTGGAGCGCAAATGTTTTGGCAAGAATTCTATTTTCAGTAGCAGTGATTGGGTCACCTGCAGATGGTATTAAGTCAACAGTCACCATTTGAAGAGTGACCCAACTCTACGCTGCATTTTCAAGTTGCTGATTCTCAAAGTGTCATACTAGCAATCACTATTGGTGCACACACTTTGTTTTTTTTTAATACAGTACTGCCAAAGTACAGCTCAGCAGTATTTTGCTTAACTCATTCACTAACCCCCTTCGCTCCCGGCTGTTTTACTGGATTTTGAAAGGCCCACAATATATTGTGTTCTATTGCTAAAAAAATGGAACCTACAAAAATAAAGATGAGAGTCTCTTCTTTCATCAGGAAAAAAGCAGTATGTTTCTATCTGTTTCCGTTTGGCAGCAATTAGCATTAGAATATAGCTAGGTTTCATCATTATTCACAAATCTATGCAGAATTGTGGGGAAACGGCTTGTTTTCAACATGGCCCTGGTTGCTCTCTTATACTCTGCAGCCACCTGCTGGCCATTTTTGTAATTACTACCATTGCTTCACCCGTTCTCTACAGTTAAGAGGCTGCATCAAAGCATTCTGCATGCTGTAGCATAAAAAAAAACAAAAATTCGTCTTTGGGACACTGAAAACATTTAAAATAGAACGTATTTGTACGTTTTTGGGAGCAAATGTGTTAAGTACATTTGCATAAAAAAAAAAAAAAAAAAATTAATTTAACTTGCGTAGTACATTTCAACTGAATTATAATTGTATTTTCCCTTTCTTAATGTTCAAACTGCATGAAATTACAGTTGCTTACAAAAGTTAATCATTAGCCTATAAATATAAATCTATTGAATTGTAATGCCATTCACCACAGATTATAAGCAACCATTAATAATGATACTTTTACTGTAAATTTGCCACAGCGGCTTCATGAAATAGGGCACAATGTGATGACATGCAAATTGCTTTATGTATATTGTTCAAATTCCATTAATAACATTTACACCAACAGAGGAGAAGAATTTACCCTACCTTCACTATGAGGTTGCCTCCTGTCATATCTCATTCAATAACCGCAACAACGGCGCCATCTGCTGGACTTAAGATCACAATAATTAGCCGCGAGGCACAATGTTTTTTGAGAAGTTTGTTTTTATTTAAAAAAAATGAAAAGCTCCAGGTGTGATGTCTGACAGAACAGACGCTGGGTGCAATGCTTTCGGGAATCAAATGAATGCTTGAGAGCAAAGACTGCTGGGAGAAAAAAAAAAAAAAGCCGCCTCTGTTTGTGTCAGTGGTGCAACAAACCTGCCTGCACGAGGAAGTGACAGACGGGCGAGTTATTTCTTGGCGAAGGAGATCTTCATTGCGTTGCTCTGCGTGATCTTGAAGCCTTGCAGCGCTTCTCGCGCGGCGCCGGCCTGCACGTCGTTGTCAAACTCCACGAAGGCGATGTCGTGCCGGCCGGGGACCAGACGCACTTCCTTGAAGCCCGGGAATCTGACGACCAAATGACAGCGTTTAACATACGGATGAAGACAAAAAATAAAATAACGTGTGTGGAAAAACGTTTTGACTGACTGGTTGAAGAGCATGGACAGCATCAGCTCGTTGGTCTCCTCGGGCAAGTTGGTCAGGAAGAGGATGTGATTGGGAGGATTCTCGGAAATCTAAAAAGCAGAAATCAACAGTTATTGTGGAAGACTCCATGGTGACAACTTGCCCACTTGATTATCATTTTGCACTTTCAATTGGATCCAATTAGCCATATTTTGCTCCTAAAGGAATCGATAAACACACATTTATTTAGGATACAAATGGACAAAACGTGAAGTGACGTGCAACTTTTTTTCCAGATCAGAGATTTCAATGCTAAATTAATGATCAGGGTTTTTCCTGTGTACAAAATTCAGAGGCGGCCACCTTCACCTAATTCGCTCAGAACTACTGATATTGCTCAACACAGGGCTCCAGCTGTGTTGATTGAGCTCAGAAGGAACGTATTCTTCCGCCATTATGGTGGCACTATATCAACAGCAGTGCAGCGGAAAGGCCTGAAGCAACAACCAAAGAAGAAACAGCATTCTTTTCTTTTTCTTTTTTTTTTAAACTTGACTGTAGCGAAGAAGAAACAGAACACGGAGCAACCGTTGCGCACACCCATTTCGTCCAGCCACCGCCAAAGTCACAAAAACACAGTATATACAATAAACATAATAGTAGTTTACAACAATGCTGAACTATATTTACAATTTAATATGTACTAGTGGATGATTTTTTTTTTAATGATTTTAGTTTAAAAAAAAAAAATGGCAAAAATTAATGGCAACTTTGTATTCATAAAATGTCTCATTTCTAGTCCCTGATCTTAAAATGGCCGCAGGAGGGTGGCCCACAATGGTATTGGTCACCACCACGAGAACCGATAACTTTGTCACCGATACCTGATATCGGTAGTCAGCCATCATGGTCAGGGTGATACCACCTCTGCCTCAATTTGAGCCAGGAAAAACCCTGAATGTTGTGGTCTTTTTTTGGTGCAATTTTGATATTTCATTTGGCATGTGTATTTCAATGCCAGCGTTTTTGGTTTGAGTCTGGTCGGGATTGCATTCTGCCCAAGCACAAAATAGCAAATCGGTATTTCTTTGCTTGACTTTTTCCAGGTTGATAATAAATCAATAAAAGGATCTCGTTTTAATATCAGACTGACAGACAAAATCAAACCAAAATACTTTAGGCGTTGAAAGGTGACCCGCCACGTTTCTCATAAACACAAACATGGACGAGAAGATTGTCACCCGAGAGCAACAAAATGGCCGTCATACCTGCTGATGCATCTGTCCAGGCATCATCTGACCAGGACCCATGCCACCGGGCATCTGCCCAGGTGCCATCCCCGGGGGCGGCATCATGCCCGGCGGCGGCATATAGGGCGGCTGTCCTGGCATGTGCATCATGCGGCCACCCTGGTTCATCTGAGGCATTCCCTGTGGAAAACGGCAAAGCGATGAATTGGAGTAGGATAAATAGATGTTATTATTAATACAAACGTGTGCATCTTACAGTCATGCCTCCAGCCATGGCGGCCGCCTTCTTGTTACCGCTCGACTCTGTCTTCACGGGCTTTTTCTTCTCCTTCTCCTTCTTACGATCGCGCTCCACATACGTGCCTTTCATTTTGGCAATGATGTCCGAATCCTGATTGGCATACTGAATGCGCTGTGGACCCACAAAACCACCATAAAGCATATTAAAGAAGGTATGTACAGTGAAGAAAAATCACGTCACCAAGGACATACCATGGGTTTGTCATAGAAAGGAAATCCCTGCATGGATCGGAGAGCATTGGAGGCACTGTTGACCTCTTTAAAGATGACAAAGGCCTGGCCCTTCATTTTCAAAGTACGGGCCACCAAGATGTCCAAAATCTGGCCAAACTGTGAGAAGATGGCATAGAGGGACTTCTTCAACTCTGGGGAAGCAAAACAGATATGTTATTCCTTTCACATTTTGTACACCTTTGTAGATTAAAGTGGATCTGGTGTGAGGGAGACAATAGCAATAAAAAATAAAAATATCAAGTACAGTTGCAGCTTAATTTAAACGTTTTTGTTTCACAGAGATGAATCCAAATGCCATTCATCTCTGTTCTAGTACTACAAAAAAAGAAAACTAAATTAAATTTATTTCTAAAAATGTTTTTAAATTCATAAAAATGTTCTACGGTAATATACTTTACAAAAACATACAGTAAATAACAGTTACAAAAAAATAGTTCGTTTTTTCAACGCAATATAATAACACAATACACAATTCGGAGACAACTGGTAAACTGAAAGTGAACGACGGTCCTCACCATCTTTCTTTATTTTCTCGTTCAAGTTGTTGATGTAGATTGTGTGATTGAGCCGAGCTTCCGTCGTGGCCATCTGGAAGGTCGAAAAGAACACGTTGCAAGTGCAACTGGCTTTACAAAAAAACGACAGAAAAAGAAAACTACACGCGACTGGACGAACAGTTAGCAATAGCAACCGCCATTCATTTGAACGGCGTGGGCTAAACCTTAAGCAAAAAGCAAACTAGAAAACAACATTATTAAGCCAAAGAGCTACAGTCGGTTGCTCAGAAACGCACGAAACACTTTAGAAACAAAAATGCAACATGCTCACTTAAGCCTTCGACGAAATGAGTGATTTATACATAAAATATAGACTTATTATAGCGGACTTGTTCGTACCTTGAACGCTGAATGAAACGCGAATGAAGCCGATGCGAAGTCTCGCGATAAAAATCAGTCTTATTCGTCGTCTTTTGGTAAACAGCTTTCAGTCGCATTACTGCCACCTTCAGGCACAATTTCGGTTGCATACTACAGTACTTTAAACTAACAATCCTATCCTATCGGCCTATTAAATATAAAACATCAATTTCATTTGGTTTCCGTTTCCCTATATATTTTTTAAATGAGCTCTTAGAGGCGCCAGTGTTCCATAAATAATACAATCACAACAATTTGAATTTCCTACAAGGGGCGACAAAGTGCATATTCGGCGATGTAACCTGCCAAATACACGAAGAAGAATGTTGGAAGTTGCCATATATGGTCATAAACACCGGCTTCGCTAGCCAGCTGTGCTATTTCGAAAGTACGTAAACAAAGCTAATCAATCAAAACTATTCAAAATGTGCAACCGAACATTGCGAATTATATTTGTAGGTGTTAACAGAAGATTGCCACGGCTAGTTCGCACGTAGTGACAAACTTTTAAGCTGTGTTATGTTGCAGGAAGAGTTGTGTGCTATTTTGTGTGTTACTAGTACTAATCAAGCGTCCTTATCACTGGCAGGACATCTGGGAAAATGTCGGGATGCTCGATGCCCTCTCTACCGCCACCTCCTCTGCCTCCACCTCCTCCTCCTCCAGCACCTCCACATTCAACAGACAAAAAGAAGAAGTTGTACCAGACGATAGGCGACAGCAAGAGCCCAGTTGAAGGAGACAACACGGAGCCCCTCCTGCTCATCAGTCAGAAGGAGAGCAGGTGACAGATGAATGAATGATATTAATAATCATAAACCAGTTGTTCTTCTATTGTTATGACAATAGCCTATCCCTTTACCTGCATCAAATGGTTTACATGACTGCTGTTTTTTTTTTTCAAGTATATGATTTTATTTATGTATTTTTAGCTTTTATTTTTCAAGGTGAGAATGGTGAAATATTTTTCTCATTTGTACACACAAATGGCATTGTTGTTTATTTTTTCTCACGCATACATAATTTATTGTAATTTGATTTGATTTGATTTTTTTTATTTATTTTTTTATTCCAAACATTCACATGATATACATCTTATAATGGAACTCGTAAAGAATAATAATACATAATGGGTAATCAAAACAACATAGAAAAACAGCACATTATTTATTGACATTAAGTCTCACTTAGTAAGTTAACATTATTATTATTAGTAGAAATGGTAGCAATAACAGTTTAAGATTATTATTACATGTCAAGCTCAAATGTAGCTTGCTCTTTGTCACGCCGCCACCAGAGTGGCGGTTCATGCTTTTGTTTTCAAAGTCAGGTTCCCGTTTTATTTTGAAAGTATTAACTCTCCTCTCACCCCAGGTCACTTACCCTTCCTGCAGCTCACTGATTACCGGTCCACGCCCATGATCACCACCACCTGTTCCCAATCAACCCGGACATAAAAGCCACCTGCATTCTCCCCTCCGTTGCCGAAGTGTCACATCTCAGTGCATGGAAGCGTCCTCACAGCCCTTGTTCCACAGTCCTCGTTCGATGTCTAGCCTTGCTTTGTCTTGCGCCCTTAGTTTGCCCCTTGTTTTCCTCCCTAGCGGAGCGCCTTTAGTTGTCCCTGTTTTTGAGTGCCCTTGTTTTATCTCCAGTTTGGAGCTTTTTCTGTTCTGCCTTTTTTCCCTCCTTGAGAGGTGTTTTTTGTTCAATTGGATTAAAGTTGCAGCCTTGTTGGCCAACTTACACTCTGCGTCTGAGTCCTACCTTCTCGCTCCGTGTCACTCTTTATAAGTTTAAAATCCAATCTATTGTTTTTTTGTGTCTGTGTGTTTATCTTTTCAGTCACTTTACAATCATCCAATAATGTTATGAATTTATTATTATATTTAAACTTATTCTTTTGTTGTTTGTTTTCCAGTCTTTTTTTTTTTTAAATGCCACCGTGCTACACTATTTCATAACGCTTTTCATGTGCATAAGAGCAGTAATCGAATGGTAATGTAATTTCTGTCTGATATGCTTCAGTTTCAGCCGAGCTCTCCGCTGGACTCTGGTCAACACGTACGTGCCTTCGCTCATCCAAGACGGCCCCCAGTAAGTGTGGCGTGCTGGTCGAGTCCCGTCGTGCTGATAAGCGTACTTATGTCATGCTGCAAAATGGCAAAATACTTTCACGTTTTACTTGCCGGGTTGGGTGTGACTGTACGCCGATTGTGTGTTGTGGGTTTTTTTCTGTTGTAGGTGCGGCTTGGTGGCCTTATGGATGGCCGCTCGCCTGCTGCGGCCGGCCGTCGACATGCGGGTCTTGCTGCAGGCTGCGCTTGCGCGAGGCTTCACCGCACACGGTGAAATGTTCTCAGGTGAAGAAAAGGAGGACACACGTGCTGTTTGTATAATAACTGATGTACTTCTCACACAAACTGAAACGCTCTCGTACAATATTTCAAGACAAAATACTAGAATACTATAGTATTAAATACTATCAGACTTTACTGAAACGCTCATGCGCTTCAAGGCCCTCATATACACTACTGAAATACTGTCACACACCATTTCAGTCATGCTTTTGAGAGCATATTACCCGTGTGTTCTTAAGTGTTTCAGTAGTGTGTCGAATTAGAGCATTTAAGTTGTGTATGTGAGAGTGGAAAATTTTTCATAAATGACTATGAGAGAATTTCAGTAGTGTTTGAGAGGAAACCATGAATTATGTCCGTGGTGGCACATCATATCTTTTTTGTTTTTGTTTTGTCAGCTCGAAACATGGCGCTGCTGGCCGAGGAGGTGTGTGGCTTCAAGGCGGAGCTTCTGTCAGGTGGTTTGCGTGGGGACAACGCCGCCAGGATCATCGCACACTTGTGGGCCAGGCAGCCTGTTCTCTTCCCGTATCCAACCATTTTTCATTTCACATTACGACAGCGGTACATAATGGACATAATGCCGAGCTATCATGTAATGGGTGGGGAAATTTAGAGCAAGGGTGGTTACTATGCAAATGTGCCCCGCTGTTATATCACAGTGGGCTGTAAGTACAAAATGGCTTGCTAACACACAATTAAAAAAAAAAATATATATATATATATATATATATATATATATATTTAAAAGTAGGCTGATCACAAAAGATTGACTGGCTAAACTTAGCCCTGCTGTGAATAGTTTGAAAGCAGTTAGTTAATTTATGTACCTTGACATTGTCTATCCAAGATATGATGAAGACTTCAACCATGAGCCTTGCCAGCGTGGCGGCCACCGGGCGCACTGGGCCGTGGCTTCAGGTCAGGCATGGACGCCAAATTGCAAATTGGTTCAAATTCAGTATTATTGACAATCATTTAAAAAAAAATGTATCAGAATGCATAAGTTTTAGCACGTCCGCCTCCAAGTACTGAGGACGCAAGATCGAATCTAGGCTCTGGCCTTCCTGGGTGGAATTTCTCCCCGTGCCTGTGTGGGTCTTCTCCGGGTACTCCGATCTCCTTCCACATTCCAAAGACATGCATGGCAGGTTATTGGGTACTTCGAATTGTCCCTAGGTGTGCTTGTGTGTGCCCTGCGATTGGCTGGCGACTAGTCCAGGGTGTACCCCGCCTACTGTCCGAAGCCAGCTGGGATAGGCTCCAGCACCCCACCCCCGCGACCCTTGTGAGGAGCAAGCGGTTAAGAAGATGGATGGATGGATATATTATTATATGACATTAAATTACATGACATACTAATTACGATGATATGGCCAGCATCACAATTGCGAAGGTCATGGGCATATTAGATTGCCATGGCAACACATATGGCCTGAAATCTGATTGTGACGAAACCAAACCAACAACAACAAAAATCCTGTGATCCACATCCCTTGACCTTGCAGGTGTTCTGCTGGGTACGGAGCGTTGGGACGAGAGCGCCGAGCCCACTCAGCCTGACCCCACCGTGCCGTGGATTCACCTGCGCGGACACTCCGGCTCCTCCTCCTCCTCGTCATCGTGTCCCGCATGGGACAGCTCGCGTCTCCGAGAGGTTTACATCCTGGCCAAGCAGGGCAAAAGTCTGCGCTACCAGCTGTGGAGTCTAGACAGCGTTGCCTGTAGCAACGAGCAGCTCAACGCCATGGACCCGCACAGATGCGGCGACGGGGCACGGTATGTTCTGCCCCAAGGCGGAGTGCAAGCCGGCTTGGCTGGACAGGCTCTTTTACTGCACATCGGGACCGAGGCAGATGGTGCACATGAACTGCATTCTGTGCCGACATCCACAGATGACACGTTTTCAAACGGTCAGCCGTGAGTCAATCCACACATTTCTTTCCAAATACTTGAGGCATTTGCTGCAAAACAAACAAAGACTGACAACATATGTGGAATTCAAATGTGGAGATGAAATTGAAGTTGTTTTTCACCAGTGCTATGAGCAGGGTTACAATCAGGATCATCATAGTTGCTTTTTATTTCATTTTGAGTTTTGCTTTTTAAATGGAGTTCATTTGAGTTTTTATTTGTTTTATTTTTCCCCCCCAAAATTCTTAGTTTTCAGGTTGTTTTTTTTAATTTGTGTGCAGGATGGGGGGGATAAAAAAAAACCCACGATGGTAAAACATTTTTAAAACCATCCACCCATAAATAAAATGCTCAACTCAACTTGGTACTTACTGTGTAATTGGCACCGCTTGTACACCACACGACATTGTCTTCTATCAATCTATCTACAAGACTGTCTCAGAAAATTAGAATATCGTGATAAAGTCCATTATTTTATGTAATGCAATTAAATAAGCAAAAATGGCATACATTCTGGATTCATTACAAATCAACTGAAATATTGCAAGCCTTTTATTGTTTTAATATTGCTGATTATGGCTTCTTTTTTTTTTACTTGGTCTGAGGAAATATTCTAATATTTTGAGATCGGATATTTGAGTTTTGTTTAAGCTGTAAGCCATAATCAGCAATATTAAAACAATAAAAGGCTTGCAATATTTCAGTTGATTTGTAATGAATCCAGAATGTATGGCATTTTTTGCTTATTTAATTGCATTACAGATAATAAAGGACTTTATCACAATATTCCAATTTTCTGAGACAGTCCTGTATCTATCTAGCGATAGAGATATCCAGTGTTTAGTTATCATATGAACCAAAAAAGCAAGGCACTAGGAGTGATGTCATCTGAAGCCGCTTTTCTATTGGCTGCTGCTAGATGACGTAACTTATGTGCAACACTTTCACATCTGTTATTCTGATTAATATTTAAATATATACTTAAAATCAACCCCAAAGACTTGTCTAATACATTAATATCAAAAGATGAAAATGAAAAACTTTTTTTTTTTTTAAAGTTAATTTTAGTTCACTAAAATAACCAATTTTAAAAAAAGTCATGAATAAGAAAAGAATCCACTGTGTTAAATCTTATTCCAGTTTATTGCCATCTGTTACCTTGATGGCAAAGAAGCAAAAAAAGATTCCATATCAAATGTAACCTGTCGTTGCAGTTTCTGCACTTAAAAATGCACTTGTAGAATATCAACATTAATTATATTCTTTTTCCTCACATTTGAAAGCACCCGTCTAAGGAGGAGAAGAGCAAAAAGCAGAACCCGTTAGCTGCTATCAATGCATGGAAGACGTACAACACTTTGTAAACAAGTCCATGTTGACTTTTCAGCGATGACAATTTCCTGTGTGGAATATCAACACCCACACACACAAGCGCTCAAAGACACGAGGTCATTTACGATCGCTCGTCAATCATTTCTCGCCGTACATAATAGTTATTGCTGCTGGTTAAAAAAAAAAAAAAAGTGATGACTTTCATCAGCTTGTTCCAGTTTAAAAAAAGTTTGTTTTTTTTAAGTCTCCAACATTGCACTAAAAGTATAAAACAGTTCAATTCTTTTGAGTGTGCTTGTGTAAACCTAACAGGAGTTCAGCTTTCCAGCTTTAAAAGAGGCACGGCACTTTTTTTTTTTTTTTTTTTTTTGAGATCGATGGCTTTCTTGAAGATGCATAGTGCAGCAAGTTCCAAACAAACATGGTTGCTGCATGTCTTTCCATCCGGGAGGGGGGAACTCACGTTCAAGATAGAAGAAAAACAGCAGGAATGGTCTTTCTTAAAAAAAAAAAAAAAAAAAAGTAGGCACAGAAACTGTACAAAGGTCAGCAAGCGTGTTCTAGAAAGACCAGAAAAATGAAATACATTTCCATTGACACGAGTCGTTGAGTTGAGTGTTGTAGTGTTGCTGCTGTGTGTTTCAATGCAAAGTGTCCAACGAGGCAAAAATTTACCTCAGAGGAGTCGATAAGACGTAAAGAACAAGGCTGGATGGATTCCACTTGGCCGGAAAAAAAAAAAAAACAAAGTCAGATCTTGCTTCAAAGTCCGCAACCGGCGCTTCTTTCACTTTCAATCATCCGCAAGTCTTCAACGTCTCTGACAGCATGGAAGCGAAAATGTCGATGAGGTTGTCCAGCCCCCACAAGTAGCCGTCCTCCTGGTTGCCCTCCACCCAGGGGGTGCGGTGGTCCAAGGTCCTGTGGAGGGGCAGGGGCACCGTCTTGCCAAAGTCGATCATCCACACGCGGGCCTTCCCCGAGGCGTCGTGCACAAACAGGAGCGAGCTGCCCACCACCTGCAACATCACAAAAAAAAAAAAAAAACGTCACAAAAACAGACTCAAACTCCAGACAAGATCATTGAGGAATACAATACATTGGTTCTAAAATAGAAATATCTTGGTTCTCTTAAGAATCGCGATTCTCATTTAGTACAATTCAGAATTGATTTTAAATGTCCTAAAGTCGATTTTATTTCAATTATTTTATACTGTCTTGTCCTTGTTTGTGTGCTGGGAACGCTGTTGATGTTGTACCTGATCTGGCCACTTAGGGGCAGTGTGGTTCCGTGCTTTCTGATACACAGTTAAGTTATAGGTCGCTTGCACATCGTAATGCATCATGGGAGTTTTTCCTTCGGGCGCCATATTGGGTGTCCACCGGTTCACAAGGTACACTCGCGAGTTACACGGTAGAGCTTATCAACCTGATGTAATTTTCGCAGTATTTTCACGATTTACCGGAAGATCAAAAACAACGATACAGGCAGAAGGTGTCTCTGTGTGGCGGGATTGATCCTAATTACGTCCTGACCAAGGGTGATTTTTTTTTTGACGGAGAAAGCTTGCTGGCCAAATGTGACATCTCTGGACATCTTTCCCTACCTCGTGTTGACAACATGCTCCATAACACGCCAACAAATCCCTGGAGGCTTACAATTATTTTGTAAGCGGGTGGATACAGAGTGTAAACTTTAACATCGCATCAGAAGAAACTGTTGCTGTTGCACGTAAGTAAACCACATGGTGTTGGTAATTCTGCACACAAAAATGTTGATTTGTTCTCAGGCTTCCTGTTATCATTGTGTTTACATGCACAGCTAGGTTTACCTGATGTGGTTTTTCTAACAATTTTATAACAGGCAAATATGGCAGAGCGTATAAGAATAAAAAGTAACTATGCACAGCCTCCCCGTGGCTTAATTAAATTTAATGCTACCCTTTCACTAGTTACATGTTACTTAATCAACTTATTCTAAATGGTTAAGGTTAACCACTCTCAGAGGACGTATTTTTAGTTTCAGTTTCCAGTACAATAAAACGTGTTCATGGTAACTACTGAGCATACTGACAGCTTTTCTTATGATCTCACGGTTAAGGAGGCTGTCACAACACCCAATTTCTGTCTGGTGCCAGATGGCAACAATTCCCATCACTTGTCACGACAACACCAATAGTATTACCAGGTATGTATGGCTTTACTTTTTGTAGTTTCTTATTTAATTCTATGTTTCATATTTTCATTACAATGTTTGTAATATTTTCAGATTCAGGCACAGATTAGTTTAACTGGACGGACTTCTGCGACTTTGTGGTGTGGACAAAGTGTGATTGAGCGAGTCCACCCAGATCGCTCGTTTTGGCCAGTTGGAAAAGCCAGAGTTTTTTTTCCCCAAAATCCCCTCCTTACCTGAACTGCTCGGGAGAGCATTTACTAGATCAGCAGTGGACTTCCAGTGTTCCTGCTCAGCCGCTGTCACCTACCACTTGCTCATGTACTTCAAAGATGCGGAATAAAGTAGTTTTTTGTGCTGCAGCAGATTGTAAAATCAAATATTATCACTTGAAGTGTGCCAATCTAGACTTCCAAAAGGACAGTGGTTTTGTGACAAGTGTGAAACAAGGATTATTGGGAAAACTGTAACACAGTACTGGTACTTGTCTTACATTAAACAAATTTAAAAGAGAGCAACTTTTTCCTCTGTACATAGCATAATGAAAGTCATTGCGTACCCCATCAACATTACATCATACCGTCATCTCAGGATGGTAGGCACCTGTGCTAAAATAAATACATTAATTAACAGTTCAATTTTATCCCTGAAATTACTACATCTAATCATTATTCACTTCATTTTTTGTGCTTTTAGAAATAATAGAGATTTATGCCATTACTTTAAGAGGGACCATATTGCACATTGAGTCAAATCCTGTCATTTGTATTATGTATAGCTTTGTAAACAAACCCAACAATAGAATTTGTATAAACGCTGCCTTTATTAGCGCCAAACAAACAGTCGCATGTTGTCCTCCTCCAATGCTTTGATGCTCGCCTTCGTTTCCATCATGTCATTGGCAATCAAGTCGGTGTGGCATGAGATCCCTAAAGAAAAAAATAAAGAAAAAATCAAAAAAATACGGTACCAGTAATAGGTTTAATATAGTAAAGTAGTATAGTTTTTTTGTCAGTGTAAAAGAAATGTACACATTTTGTTGCATTTTTTAATGTATGAACATTGCTACAGGCAAATACTTATTTCTATAAACACTTCCAAATGTCTCTAAAATATAAGGTGCGTGTACACACACAAACAAAAACACATACATTCACTCATGCATACAATATATCATGTAATGAATTCTGAGTGGCATACCAGAGTCAATGATGTCAGCAGTACTTGAGGGTACAGGTTACTGGAGCCATCTGGCTGCATAACTGCAACAATCTCTGCCACTTCGAGTCGTCTTTTCTTTGCTTGTCTCTCCTGTGCACGTTCATATCTTGGCACCGACTGGGCTGAGACATAGATGTTGTAACTTGGGACCCAACTTTAATGTTGGAGCCCAGTCGGGATGATTGGACAGAAAAACGGGCGCAGGGCGACCTGTTAAAATAAACAAATATATAAACAAATAAAATATGGAAAGACTGGTTATTTTACCGCAGTAGGGTGGCCGTGAATAAGTTCTTTAGCATGATGTGTAGGCTACCGGGGCTCTGTTTTCTTGCATCAGCCCCTTCTGTCTCTTTTTTTTCCAAGTTTACATTTTGCCACCAAAAAACATGTTATCGGCATTAAAAGCCCAAGACTAATCAATCCAATTTCAGCAGTAAACACTTTGCACTGGCACTACTTGGGTGAAAATGTTCGATGTTAGCTTTCGGCTAACGTCCGCTAGCCAGCTTGTACTACCGAACTTGCTTGCTCATGAATCCAAAACATAAGCAACTTGCCCATATATGGGCGGTCGAAACGTTATTAATCCTCATGCATTAAATAAAGGTAAACAAGCTTACCGCTCACAAAGTGATCGCTGCACACACGAGCCCAAAGTAACGACTTCCCTCCGGAGTCCGCACTCCTCTGTCTCCAGGCCCTGGTTCCTAATTATTTTCGGAATTCGGAAAAAAGACCGACCATTTTCCCCCTTGGCTTTGTTCGAACAGCCAACGATACAGCAACAATGTACCATTTTAAACGCAGAAAACAAACGTGATAGATACGTGTTAGACCGAATCGCTACGTAAATGGAGGCCACCCAGCATGGCGACTACGAGAAATCCGAGGCGGAAGTGACGACATGTGCAAGCGACCTATAGCCACATTAGAGAGTCGAAGGTAAAAGTCACGATCAAGTTATGCCAATAAAAGTAGATTTTTTGTTGCGTAGGAAGAGCATAGGTCGGTGAGTAATGTTAACATGCTTCTCTGTATATATTCCTGAAGCGTTTTGAATGAATAGCCGTTCTTTTGAGGAATAAAAGTGCCGCGAGTAGCGCGCTAATCATTATTAGCCAGTTAGACTGGAGTAGATCATGACAATTATTTGCTCGTCTATAAAACGAAGAATTGTCAAGCAAATTATTTTCAAATCGAAAAGTGCTTCTGAATCGAATAGCAGACAGTCAAAGATAACCAACGCTAGTAATTACTACCGTATGCTGCGGGCATGGAAGCAACTCTCGGGTAAATATAAACAAATCTAAAAACTCAGCGAACAGGTTTGTTTTGGATTTTGTGTGTACGTGTGTTACCTCATGTGTCTTGAAGAACTGCGAGTGTTCCAGCACCGAGCGCAGCTCCTCCAAACGCTGCAGGTACAACTTCTAAACCAAAGGAAGGGAGGAGAAAAAAAAAATAAAAAAAAAAATTAAAAAAAAAGAACAAAAGCCTCAAAATGGAGTTTGACTGACAGATGTGTTTCAGCGGAAGCGCTCCAAAAGTGGCATCATTTATTATATACATTATTTACGTTGCATTGTTTCAAAGAAATATATCGATTGATCAATGATTCAAAGAATTGCTAGCCGCATCCCTCGTCTGTTTTAAAGCGACGGTGAATGGAGACCCACCAGGGTGCGAGTGTTTCCGTCAACAAAATCGTGGAGGGCCCGCATCACTTGCTCCTTCAGCTTGGTGGTCTTGAAATTGGTGTTGCAGGTGCCGTCTGCTTTCTGCACAAGATGAAAAACAAAAAGAAAGATGAATGAATGAAGGCTTTTCACTGAATCGAGTACGTTTTGGAATCGACGCGGGCGGGGACCTTGATGCCCTCGATGCGGAATCCGAGCGTGGCGGTGGAGCTGAGCGTCTCGCGCCACTGCATGTATCGGGGCTTGAGGACGCCCTGCTGGGCCCTCTCCTGCTCGGTGGGGGCCCCGGGGTCCACCGCCACCATCTTGTCGTACATGTCCTTGCGCAGGCGCGGACGCTCTCGCGCTTTCAGCAGCTCCTCCTCCAAATACGTCCTTCGTCACACACGACAGACAAGTCCACGTTTTTTTTTCTACATGATTTGCATTTCACTGCTTCCCTATTTCGTAAGTCACGCGTTTCCTCAACACGTAAACAAATTGACTTCAAACGTGGAAGGGAAGTCAACCTTCGACATTTCTTAACAATAATAAGCAAGATGTGATGTCACTTTGTCTAAACATGACGTTCTGATTCATATTTGTGGAATACGAGTCATGAAGCAGAATCCAGCCGTTTGTATCCATCTCAGTGAGGCGGCCATTTTGCCACTTGCTGTCCACTGAAGACGACATCACAGTTGCAACAACCAATCACAGCTCCCATGTTTCCTGAAGCCGAGCTGTGATTGGTTGGAGCAACTGTGATGTCATTTTCACTTGCCAGCCCTTCTGATATTGATAATGACTTCTGGATTTTGCTGCTTAAATCATATCCCACTAACGCAATGCAGTATTAGCATTGTGAGTCTGCATGGAACATATATCATTTTTGGGGGGTTGACAAGTTGTATTATTTTCTTGGTGACTTAATTTTGTGCTGTTCTTGACAACACTAATGAATATGCAATAGATCTTGAAAAATGTCTTTTATCTAAGCGCCACTCGTGCAATCGTTTTTCTTCTCTCTCACCTGCTGCCCATTTTACAGTCCATGATGGAGGGCGAGTCAAAATCGGCCAACAGGTCGTCCATCAGGTTGTAATCCTGCCGCTCTCGCTGCACCACGCCATAATAACCGGGCACGTACGGCCGCAGCGCGTCCGTCATCAGCTTCTGGAGACATTGCTGCTCGCACTCGCAGTAGCGCTTCAACAGGCGGCCGTTCTCGCCCGCTTGGAAGTTCCCTGAAACCATCCAGATGAATTTCAAAACGGGGCCGGCGCGGTGCGAGTGGCCGCGCTCGGCGAACGGACGTACCCGCGTGGCCGGCGAGCTGCACCCACGGGTAGCGCTTCTTGAAGGACACCACGAAGGGGGACCAGTGCACCATGCTCTTCAACTTATGCCACGACTTATTCTAAAAGGAAAACACATCGGCGACATGTCAACGCTTCGCACACACTGGAGCGGCAAAATCCACACACACAAACAAACACACCTTAGTAGACATTGGTCAGCTCCTCCCCCTTTTCAGGCCAAGCAAGGCGTGCTGACAAAAGCCATTCATAAAACATTGACTAACGTGTCCGCAGAGTCGTCAGAGCTGTACTGTCTCAAAGTGCGTTTTATCTGCATAAGCAAGGACAGTCTTCACTTTGACGCAGGCATAAGATTAGAGTGCGTGCGTGCGTGAGACAAATCAGATGGACAAAGTGTGCGTGCCATCCAAGGTTATTTTAGTCAACTAAAACAGGAAAACAAACTAAAATTAAAAACATTTCTTAAAGGGATACTTCACTTATTTATCCCATTATAGCAATAAACAGTTCATATTTTGTCTATAATTAATTTGATAGTTTCATTATTTTTCATGTACAATTAGTACCTTTAAAAACACATTTTGCAACTTGTTGTCGACTGAAAATGACATCACAAGGGCTCAGGTAACCAATCACAGCTCACCTGTTTTCTAGGTTTGGTCATGTGACATTCACAAGCTGAGCTGTGATTCCACAGCCATTTAATTCCACAAGAAATATAAGAAAATTCAGAAGTGATTTGGAAATTCTTATTTTATGCAAATAAGATTGATCCCAAAGCGTAGAGATTTGTTATCATGAATGAAATTTATAATTCCAGCTTTAATATGTCCACTTTTCTCACATACATACTTTTCAAATCCCTCCAAAATTGTGATGATACAAGGCAATTACTAAATAAATGCAAAAACTGTTTCAACTGTAAAGGGAAGTGAAGTAATCAGAGCAATATCAGATGATGTCATAACAAACAAGCCAAACAAACATTGTTATCGTTTGTGACTTTTCAGACAGCTGCTCAGTGTTGGGAAAGATGAGTGAATAATGAGTGACTTGATTGTCGTCACCTGTGGATTTCTCCCTCAAAATCGCATCCTCGTCCTCGCATTGACCTTGACGACGCAAGCACATCACAGCCGAAAATGCGTCAAACGTCTTGCAGGATGTTTTGCTGAAACGTCGTCTGATTTCCTCTTCGACTTGTGACACCGAGCGACTTGCGCCTGCAGCATGCCATGTGAAAGGCCTTCACTCGGGCACCCTGACTTATTTCTCGTCACTCGGATTTGCATTTTAACAGGTTGCAAAATAGCCAAATAGGACACTCCCGTTTTGCTTCAACCGCTTCAAGGCATAATCAAATCAACTTTGACATACAATCAACCTGAACGTTTTTAGCCGTCTTTGTGCCTGGAGATTAACGTCAAGTTAGGACAATGGTCAAAAGCTCGGTCATAGAAACTTAAAAAGAAAAATGTCGTTGCGCAACAATGCATATAAACAACCTACAATCTTTAATAATGCTTCATATTGAGGTACTTACTTGCTAATGCACGCACACATCGAGTTCCTCCACATATTGATCTGACTTCACAACCATATTACGTTCCCCTTCATCTGACAATGAGCGTGGATTTGAAACATAAAAGGGCCAAAACATGCCTTGTGAAAATTTAACTGCACTAAAAAAACTAACCACTACAGGGTGCTACAATTGCACAAATGCAAATCAACCTGACTTTTATTTATTTTTAAAGATGTGCTGCTTTTAATATCATGACACGACGACAATATATCATGACAGTTTTAATATTGCGATATCACGATATTGCCATTATCGTTTCATCCCTACACAGGACTGGTTGCCAGTCAATGCTAGGGCACAAACAGACGAGTCTACAATGAACCTAACATGCATGTTTTGGGAATTTGGGAGGAGCCTGGAGTATCCGGAGTAAACCCACGCAATCATAGGGAGAACATGCAAACGTCACACGAGAGATTCGAACCCAGAACCTTGCGGACTTGCTCTCATGCCAACATACTACGTCATAAATGAGCTTTTCAAATTCATTTTTCGGGATCGAGCGTTGCTGTCAGAAATGTACAATTTTCTGTAGGATTTCAAACGCAGTTGGACAGATGCAGACAAAACAAATATGCTTTTCTCTTCACCGTTAGCAAAGGGTCGCCACTGGCGGGTGTCAGCAGGCCAGTATGGCTCCCTCTCGTCCTGGAATCCTCCCCAAACATCTTTTTCTTCTCCCTCCCCTAGCTAGAACGAGTGAGCGCCTTGTGTTGTTCTCCCGCTTCAACATGTGCAGGCTCGCTCCATAATCCTTCTCTTCTGTCAAATGTTCACACGGGCGGAGCGCCCTCGCGTTCCCTGCCAGCTTCTTTGCGGCTGAATTCCAAATGCGATTGGTGCCGTTTCAGTATCCCGTCACGTCCTTATACTTTGTCAGGGCTTGATACTATCAAACAAGCCTGCATTCGTTCTTCTTCCTTTTTCTTGACCATCTCTTCTTTGTTCCTCCTCATCCCGCAACCCCTCACCCCCCATGCTGAGCCCCCACGCAGAGCCAATCGCAGACACGCTGAAGTGGGGGTAGGAAGAGCGGACCTACATTCCCTCCCACTGTGGTAAATTCCACAGTAGCGTGTACATGTCAGTCAGCTTCATAGTCAATTGTTTTATTTTATAAACTGTGACATTTTATTGTGTGTGTGTGTGTGTGTGTGTGTGTGTGTGTGTGTAACACTGCAAAAGTAAATAAATAAAATGACTTAAAATATTAATACAATTAAATCATTATTAATATTCTGTGCTTCAAAAAGTCTAAACATAAAATGTTTTAAAACGTTAAAATTGAAGATATAATACACATTTTTCATAGAAATATAAAACGCAAAAGTGAGTCAGTTGCTGGACAGAAACGTCTTACACAAAGCTGATGAGTCTTCTTCGCCTGAGACTTGTGTCCAGTTCCCCACCATTCTTATGAGGCGCTCCCCCTAGTGGCCCGCAGAGTAATTGCTCAATAAGTCATGAACAATGGAGCCGTTATAGTGGCTGTATATGAACCACAAATATCACCATACTTGCACAGGCGTATTGATAATCTATCGTGAGACAAAGTATCATGGTATCGATGTATCACAGCATGCGCATTGGTTGGTGCAAACGTGTGAAGCGGAGACAAATGTTGAGGCAGGTTGAGCGGAGGTTGCAAGAACTGAATGAAACGGAATTTAATGTACCCTAGAGTGATGGAAAAATGTGCGTGCGCGCGCGCACACGCTCTGGCTCGTACACGGAACTTGTCAGACGACGGGTGAAAGGAGCGCTGTGCATTCTTGGCAGCCGTTTGCGCAGAAGCATACGAGTGAGTGGTTTGTATCAAAACCACATCCCGTTGGCCCACATTGTCCAAATGTGTTGATGGCGCTTTCACACCGACACGACACGACGATGCTCAAAGGGCCGCGACTCATTTTTATAACAATCGGCCAAGTCATTCCTAGAATATCATTTAAAAAATGTAAATGTCATTTTACTAATTAAATAATTTGCTCATTTTGTGTTATTATGAATTTAAAGATCAATTATTAATTATTGTTCTTGTACACTTTTAGTAAAATATAATTGTTTTGTACATTTTTGTTTTTGATCATTTACAATAAATCAATTTATTTCATTATATAGTTATTTAGCAAATTGGCAATACTGTTTTAATAAGGGTTAAATTAATAGTTAATTAAATTATAAAAACTTTAATTACTTAAATTAATTTGCTTAATATTCTAAATATAAATATTATATATATAATTATTATTTTACATTAGAGACATTGCAGTTACATTATTTTCAAACTTGCAAAACAATCAAGAATGTTCAAATGAAAATATTGCTTGTTGCACAGCTAAAAAATGTTTTAAAATGCCAACAATTTGACCATAAAACCAATTTCCATTTCCAATATTTCCTATGGGGAAAATGTATTTTGCGTGACTACACTACATTCAAATGTAATATTATAGGAAAAAAACAATGCTTGTCTTCCAGACTGGCATCCAACTCCGACTCATTCCTGACGACAAGTTTACTCAGTTACTGACAGAGTTTGGTGATTCGAAGGATTTGATCAGACTGCGTTGGGAACATTTCATCATTTCAAAAATCACGAAACTTAGTGTTGCAGCCATAATTGGAACATGTCATCATATAGTATAGTCATGTTTAGCATTTCAGACAGACAGACAGATGGGTTGGTTCCTGTTGCTGACACAATTTGTCAGCTGTGTTGCCTCAGGAGGTCTTTATTTGCTTTTCAAACTCATTTCATAGTTTTCAACGCAGCCAGTGGGAACGCTGAGTTGCGTAAGCACACAAACTCAAGTATGCATTTATGTCAATAAAAAGGGAAGCATCACATGGATGCCACATTTCATGTTTCATGTGAAAGTGTGTGTAATCTTATCTCGGCTTACAACATTTTTCCTCTTGTATTTTGTTCCACTTTGTAACGTTCAGCCGGAAAATATGACTTCTAACGGCGGATGAATATATACAGTGGGGAGGCTGTCTTGCACTTAACTATACACACACAATACATAACCTACACATTACTTTCTTGTGTCAGGGAAAGGCTAAATAGCACAGGTGCTAAATTGAGCTCAAGACAAAAAACAAAAACAAAACAAAACAAAACAAAAAAGTACCATATATGGCAAAGACGCTGCCTAGCAACCGGCTTCACTTCAATTTTCCATGACACACACGCTCAAGTCAGAGTACGACGTGCCATCACGCCGATGCCGTGTGTGCGTGTGTCAACAGGTTTCTGCAGCCGTCACAGCGTACCGACTGGAACTGGTTGGACGGCGAGGCCGAGGCTTGCAAGAGACACACACACACACACACACACACACACACACACACACACACACACACACCCACTGGGACATTTTATTTTTTTTAAACTTAACTAGGAGGAGGACACAATGTGGCCATTAAAGCCCGGGCGGGTTCTTATCAGAAACGAAGGCGAACACGTCATCCTGTTTGTTACAACAGCTCAAGTTTGCTCAGGTTGCTCATTTCCTGCCTGTGGATGGACGACACGAGCCAGTAAACGCTTGTTGGCTGCTCTTACTAAATGCATGTGGATGTGAAGAAATGTACAGGGGTCAACAAAAGGAGCACACGACCAAATGGCAGCTTTCTGGAATCCATAATACAACAACAACGTCTTGATTCACTGTCAGCCATTTGAAAACATTTCAACATTTTCAATACCCACACGATATTATGTTCAATAATTATATATAAATGACAGATTAGACTCCTTCCTTTCTGCCTTGTCCCGTTCTATAAAAGTTGACAGTAGAAAAATGTAGGTTGCACCAAATGCAGACATTAACTTCCATGGACTCTCAAACTGTGTTTATTTGGTATCAAATGGTGGGTAATGATGCCATCTACTGGTGGTTGTGCATCAGTAAAGTTGTTTCCAAGTTTGACATTTACAGTGGCGTGTCATCAGATCATTATCCCCCAGCTAGCCCCGTTCAAAAAAATAGAATTGACAAGCATACTTGTCAAATTGCTCACACTAATTACAACAACTATGGTGGTAGAGGTGAGTTGTAGTTTTTATAATTGAGTTTTGTTTTTATGCCGGTCTTCCAAAATATAACTTGACGTAACACCAGCCCATGGCGTTTAAAAAAAAAAAAAAAAAAAAAAAAAAAAAAAATGCTGGCGACTGATGTACAATGCAGAAAACTAAAGATGTCAATGAATCGACTTCACATAAAATCGACTATGAAAAAATATTTTGTCATTCACATCCCTACAACAAACTATCCTGCAATGATGTCAACACAATGAATGACCTAACTCATCATTCCAATCATTCCAAGAAGGACCGCCGAGACAATAAAATCAGCTGCCTCTTGAGGAACCATATTTAGGCGCGATTAAAAGTTTTTGACTCAAAAATGAGGGGAGGGGATTTGGCTGACCCTCATCCTGCCATGAATGAGGCTCGTTTAAACCGCTCTGTCTCGTCTCATGACTCATATTTGCCTTACTTTCTGTCTGCAGAAGAGGAAACTAAAATTCCACACTGGGGTGGACCATTCACAAGTAACGTTAATGAGTTGATTATTATCAATGGAAAACAGAAACGGCACAATTATGAATGACTTAATTGTGGGTATTGGGTAGGGCAGACATGAAGTATATTATCTTTCAACCAGGTGGACATGTTGGAAATCTGCCTTGCGTTGAGGCATTTTTTTATTTTTCTTAAACAGAGCACACAGAGACAAACAACCATCCACACTCACAAGCACACCTAGGGACAATTCGGAGGTTAGTCAAGTCAAGTCATCTTTATTTAGATAGCGCTTTCAAACAGCCTATTTTTGAGTGTATGGTATCTTCACTCCCTCACCATGCAATTTTGCCCAAAACAAAAGGAAATACACGTCGCTGCAGAAGTCAGAAAAAGACCCAGTCGCCTCACTTAATTTGAACGAGTGTCGGCAAAACCCAAGTTTTTGGACATGATTCCTGTCAAGCAGGGTAAGAATGAATTGATATGACCTCATAGTTTCAATGTTTTGTTGGCATTTATAGTAAATAGTAAGTCAACAAACGTGTGGATAGTTAGCTACCCGGCGCTATCATTAGCCTTTGGCTAAAAACAACAATGGACAACATGACCTTCGTGCCGACGTAGTACTTTTTGGCCATTTTGGAGGGATTGGACTGGTCATGCGGTCCACAAAATTTGAGCCAGCGCAGACATTTTTCATAGTTGTTTGACGGTTTAGGGAAGGGAATAAACCGGACAGTGTCTCTCTTACACAAGCCGCGACGACAGCAGGACGCCAGGTAGTCGGCTATCACTCTTAAACGAGCCATGACTACAACATTTAACATTTTTCTTGGCTTTGAATAACCAGGCAATGCACCACTAGGAGCTGGATTGCTTTGTTTGTCCGTAGCAAAACACATGGCGACACAGACATGTCTTGATTGATTTACTAGGTCATACGGGCGTGCTTTACGGTAAGGCCAGTTATGGGGTATGGGCTTGCATTTTGTTTTTTTTGTTTTTTTTTGCGGATATCAGTTTCCTTATTAAAAAATAAATGAATAAAAAATACATGCTTGGGTCAGTGAAGGCTGTCAATTATCCATATAATGGGTGCGAATGTGAGTATGAATGGTTGCGACCAGTCAAAGGTCTATCCCAGCCCTCTCCCAAAGTAAGCGGTGTTAAATGCACTTCATCCGCAAACCCTAAAGAGGAGAAGTGCTCTCGATGACAGATTGATATGAAGGGCCCCTCAGCTTACAATAGTCTCGACTTACTGTGTTCCTTATAACAGTTAGGAATGTTTACTTATTGGATCGTTGCCTGTACTGTTAAAAAACCTGAAAAACACTATTTCCTATGGGAAAATTTCACATTATGAACGGACTGACCTTGAGGTTTGCTGTACTGTCATCTGATTGGGAGACAAGAAATGGGTCAGATCAATGCAGAGAGAACTGAAATGTGCCACATATGATGATGAATGCGTTGGTGTGCCATGTGGTGTCACACCGATGGATGGAGAATTCATTAATCCACAACTGATATTTACTACTGAATAGGGGTGTTAAAAAAAAAACCGATTCGGCAATATATCGCGATACTACAGCACACAATTCTCGAATCGATTCAATAGGCAGCCGAATCGATTTTTTAACATCCATTTTTTATGGAAAAATATTCAACAAAACGTCTAACTTTCACACCTTAAGCATGGAAGAATGTTATATTAATGGAACATTAAGCCTTAATATTTTATTTCAATGCTCTTCTAACATGAAAAAGGTTACAACCTGTTTGTTAAATGCAGTGGCTCAGTCATAAAACTGAAGTTTGAGATCAATAAATAATACATTTTCATACAAATCTTATATTGTACATTGTACACGTTTACTGAATGGTATTTTCTAAATTTGAGTAAAAAAATCTCAACAAGCGACTTGTAAATTCATATCGGGATTAATTGGTATCGAATCGAATCGTAACCTATGAATCGTGATACGGATCGAATCGTCAGGTACTAGGCAATTCACACCCCTACTACTGAAGAAACCTCTGGTACTAAATTCACTAAAACTTCATTTGAAAACTAAACACACGTAGCCACTGTCGAGACCAGCGCCACTGACCAGAAAAATACCTTATGATGTCACACTAATGTCGACAATCAACTGCAACTATAATGTAAACCAGGGGACACCAAATGGCAGACCGTGGTCCAGGTCCGGACCCCAAGATCCTTTCAACCAGACCTCCAAGAATATGTACTGGGGGGGAACTGTATTCTGTATTACAGATAGACGATGTCTGAATTGTTTGAATGGCTGCTATGCTTGAGCCGGGGTCCGGTAAGCTCCCAAACTTTGTTTTTTTTTCGGGATACACTGTAGACGCATTTTCATGACCAACGTGATGAAGTATGGCATTGTCAAAAGTCAGAAAAGTAGAGACTGAAAAGTGAATGGACTGAGGCGTATGCTTTCATTTTACCGGCACCTTTTTTTCCCCCCAGATGAGCTTCTGCAACACCCGTACAAGTTTCTACTGAATGCACAAGCTTATGTCTGGGCCTCTATATATAGCGTGTGCATGCCAGTCCAATATTTATGTACAGTATGTTTCAATGCAGCATGCATCCATGTTGACACTACAGGTGAGCTGGCACCTATCCCAGATGCCTTGGAGTGTGAGGTGAACCCAGAAAACTTCAGCAGATATTCCAACCTAACCTTCATCACATATGCAAGCCACTACAACGTCGCGTCGCACCAAGTTTCAATGCCAGTTACAACAAATGTGCAATACAAATAATTTCGCTCGACCAAACCGCTTTGAATAGACAAAGAAGGCACACTAACCGCCGAGCCGTCGTCCGGGCTGCAGAGGGACCTCGTCGGGGACAAGCTGGACTCGATGTCGCTGCCGGTGTAGTCGTCCTCGGACTCCTCGAATGACGAGGCGGACGACAGGCCGAGTGACGACGAGTTGGACAGCTTCCTCGGGGAGCGCATCAGCGCCGGCGATCCCCCGCAGCCGCTGTCCGAGCACGGAGACTCGTCGTCCGGGTGCAGCTCCGATCCCCAGCCGGCGCTCAGCTGGGTTGGCGACTCCTGGGAACGGGTTGGACTGGGGTCCCGAGTGATAATCAGTTTCGGTATGGGGTAAGGTAGAATCCGGGGGGGCTCGTCAGAGTCACACTTGATATCTTCTTCTTCGGTCGGACAGGGGACGAGGGTAAAATCGCTTTTCGGCACTGGAATAGAATCGTCCGCTCGATGAACACAATCGCCAGACTGGAAGCTTGTTAAAGTCCGTTTCGAGTCCGACTCGTCGGGGCTCAACTCTCCCAATGGTGCCATGACAAGCTCATGGTCGTTTCCCCCCAGTGGCTGATACTCCATGGCGCTCGCCGAGGGGTCCGAGGCATGGTCCTCTCGCGCTGTACTCGTCTCCACGCAGCCCGCGGAGCTCGCTTCAGCCCTCCGCCCACACGTCAGCGTTTCCTCGGCTGAAGCAACCGTCGTCTCCTCGCTCACATCACGGCCGCAGGCGCCGACGGCTCGCTGCTCGTCGGCCGCCGATACAGCCTCGTCCCTGGCTAACTTTCCCTGTCGACGCTCGTGGCGGGCGGCTGGCTCGCCCGCTTCGCTTCCGCCGCTCGGCTCCGATCGCGTCGGGCTGGAGTCTCGCTTTCGCCTCCCCAAACACGACAGCGCTTGCCTTTTCATCGGGTTCCCGTTGATCCGGAAGGTGAGGCGCTTTTTCCCGCTTTGGAGTCTACGAGTATCGAGACGCTGGGCAGCCTCGCCTGCTTTCCATGTTGCTCTGCCTGGGGTGGTGGTTGAATAATGCGAGGGAACCGAGCGAGTTTGGCCCATCTCGCTCGCCGTACAAGCAAAGAGCTCCACAGACACTCCTTTTGGCTGTTAAGTATGATGATGATGAAAAAGGAAGAGGAAACCTAATGCAGCGTGACTCTTGAAATCATGCACTCGAACCATTAGTCATGCAGTGTAGTCCTCCTGGAAAATCTTACATTGTTCCGTCCTTCAATCCAGGCGTTTTGCTTCAGGAGACTGCTCACATCTGTGGGAGCAAACGTGCATAAACAAATGACAATTAACTTTGGCACTAGTACGAATTACCGGGGTTAGATCGATTTTTGAGTTTCGGAACATGCCATTATGCAAACGAAAGTCGTGAATTAACAATTACGGTAAATAAATAATAATAATGATAAAGTTATAAAGTTATAGAGTGTGCCCTGCGATTGGCATGGTAACCAGTCCAGTGTGTCCCCCGCCTACTGCCCAGAGCTAGCTGAGATAGGCTCCAGCACCCCTTGTGAGGAATAAGCGGTCAAGGAAATGGATGGATGGATGGATAAAGTTCTAGAAAAAACTTTTACGGCCAGAGGTTCTTAAGTCGGGCCACTTTAGCTCTCCAAGCACCAGCGTTTAAGTTAGTTTAAAGTGTAACTCAAAAACATATCATTTTTTTTTTTTTTTTCAGATAAACAGCATAAACAGGTGTGTACCAGGACTGAGTTAAAATAATTTGAATAATCAATATCGAATTATTTTCCTTTTTGAGTCTGCTATCGACTCATAAACCATGAATCGATTATTTTATTTTGTCTCTTTTTCTTATAAATTCATAAAATAGAATTTTAAAGGCCAATTTTTTGGAATCTTACTGTTTTCTTGAAAATTACTGTTCACATGGATTTAAAAGTATTTTCCTACAAGCCTGACGTTGCACTTTAAGACAATTCAGAATCTTTTTAATTTATCGTTTATTGTAATTTAAATTCATTCATTTATTTACAATTATTGAATTAGAAATGTGAAAATATTTTCATATTATCCTTGCTGATGTCAATGTTTGTGAAATCACTTCAGTGATTATAACACGTTACTTTCATGAATAAACTAAATCATTTAACCAGTTACTGCCTCAGCAAAATTTTATTTGGAATTGAAGGTTTGTGGCATTTTTAACCATGTCCTTGATATTGGAACTTAGAACTGATGTTCCATCATTAATCAATATCAGATTGAAGGGAATTAAATCAAAACTTGGAAAAATAATCATCGAATCCAACTAAACGCTTGTGAATTGAAATCGAATTGGTTGAGGAAATTAGAATCGATACCGAGCCCTGGTATTTACTATTGCTGTCTCGACACGCCCTGGTCATTATTTTTGCCATTTTAGTGCATGTTTGTGGAAAGCTTGGAGCATCTGTGAGCTGACGTAGTTGCTTTGCTCTTTGTGTTCCTTGCAATTGGCTGTGAACCAGTCCAGGGTGTACTCCGCTCCACCCTGCTGTACTTGGCTTCAGAGTGCATTTTCCACCCAATTAACTCCAATTCACTCGTAGATATTCAAATGCAGGGAAAAGATGATCAAATAAGGCCAAACTTGCCTAGTTTTGATGGACGCCAAGACTTTGATCAAATGTGAAACACTGCCCTCCTGTGTCTGGACACAACCTCAGAAACTCACCTACTGTATATTTGAGTAACAAAAAGCATATGGAAAGCAAGTGCTATTGGATTACAGCACTCCTGATGATAAAACAATAGATGAAAGAAAAGACCATATGAATCATGGCAGGCACGCCTGCAATTAGATGGTGATTTAGAGCAGCAATAATTGGTGAGCAAACGCATTCCTCCCTGAACTGGATAAACTGTTTGTTACTTTGACAAGAGAACACAATGACAAGGATTCAATCAACAAAAAACCCATGAGTCAAGTAAACTGGGTCAAGTTAAAAGTAGCGCTCACCTACAGCCATTTTTTGAGAAAAGTTACAGGAATAAAATGGTAAGAATAAAGTCAGTTTATATTAAATGAGAAAAAAAAAAAACTTCTCGTCTTAACTTTTATGATCGTAATATGACTTCATTCTCATCTAACATTACAACTCTTTTTCTCTAATAAAAGCTTTACTCATATTTAAGAATATAGTGACTTAATTCTCATGAATTGTTTTTAACTTTGTTGTAAATTCATACTTTTTTCATAATATGACAATTGCATAACATAACCTTTACCCCACATTGCTTCATTCTCATGTTATAGTACAACGGGAAAATATTAGGGATGTAACGATAAGCGCAATATCGTGATATTAAAACTGACACAATATCGTCGTCTTTTTTAAATATCGCCAACCTCCCCACAATATCGTGATAATTAGCGTATCATGAGCTTCATATCGTGAGAATATCGTATTGTGATGTTTGGATATCGTTACATCCCTAGAAAATACACCGTAATTTTTCCCAGAATAACTAAAATTAAAACTTTTATATAACTTTGCTCTTGCAATTTTACAACCTTAGTTTATTCTTGGAAAAAGGTGACTTTTTTTTTTTTTTTCCTCCTAACTTTGCAACTGTATCTTAAACAAATGACAACACTTTCCAGTGTAGTATGGCTTCATTCTCCTAACATTATGTTTTGTTTTGTTTTTTAAATTGGGAGCTGCTCTTGAGCTAGGGCTGTCACAAACTAATATTTTTACATTGATGTCCCTATCAATTATTCCATTACTTGGTTATGAGTGATCCTTGATGGATGGACATTTTTGTTGCCAGAAGATTGCCTCCGTCAAGTCATCTTTATTTCTATAGCGCTTTCAAACAGCCTTAGCTGTCACAAAGCGCTTTACAGAAACACAACAAAACAAACACAAGCTAAAACATTAACAGCAATACAAGTCAATCATAACAATTCAACATTTTTTGCCTTCCGAGGCAAAGAGGACAGAATCAGTCTCCTTTTAGCAGCAGTTGATCAGAGACGTGATCACAACATGCACGACGTCACACACGTCTGCTACAAGCCACGTTTGCTTTCAAGCTAGCTCGTACACAAAAAGGCTGCTACGTCGGTGATGAGCGCCATGCGCGCACACACACACACACACACACACACACACACACACACACACACACACACACACACACACACACACACACACACACACACACACACACACACACACACACACACACACACACACACACACACACACACAAAAAGACACAAAAAGAATAGTGTTCAAGAATCAAATGTTCAACATGAAGGGATGAATGGGTCGGGCGATGCGTCAGCAACAAATGTCCCTGCAGAAACACAGAAGGGGCCAAACAAAGGTTCCAGGCGTTGCAAATATGGTTTTAAAACGGTTCATTATAGTTTCAAGGTATGATTTTTTTTTTTGTGTCAAGATGTTTTTGTGTTCAACGTAAGCTCATGATCTGATTTCTTTCCCCAGCCCTAAAACTTCGTCAGTTTCAAAGACATCCTAAGAGGACTGTGCTCACTTCCCTGTCATGCATTGTTCTGTTTCTGTAAAGCGCTTTGGGACAGCTAAGACTGTTTGAAAGCGCTATATAAAAATGACTTGACTTGACCCAGCAATCGGCCTGCAGTCAGGAAGGAAGGAATGTTCATACAGCGGAATCAAGACAGGAACCATAACAATGGAAACAACAACTCACTGCGAATGAATCACAAATATATGCACATATGGACATTTTTATGTCAAGATTACAAATATTCCACAAAAAAAAAAAAAAAAAAAATGACTCATGATGAGTTAGCGAATAAAAGGGGATGGGTCCTAAATGTGACAGAGACAGATAGTCTAGTTATTTCATAGGAAGTTGGACTTTTAAAATAGATTTCTGGGACATATAAATAGAGTGTGACAGTTTATGTAAGGTCAGTTATGTGGCCTCATACACAGGAAGATATGATCATAGTTTGGAAAGAATAAATGCCCAAGTACAGTTCAGTTGTAAGTTCAATACATTTTGCCAAGTGTTAATGTTCAAACTGCATAATATTGCAGTGGTGTACATTAATATTACTTTATAGAATTTTATTTTTTTATGAACACTTGGCCTATGATGTTACCGCTTTTTAATGTTGGACATTATGTGTTGGTACTTTAAAGAAATAAATATTCTCACATTACAACTTCAACCTAAAAAAAAATAAGTATTTTAAACTCGGAAATACTTGTATGACTTAACACTTAATGACTTTTTTCATAGGTCAACCACATCACTCCATTCTGTCATTTGTGCACTGGCCCCCTCTCCATTTGAACAATTCTGTACAGCTTTTATAGTTCGGCTTCTCCATACTTAGTAGATCTGTTGTCATTTTACCACCCTGTTAGATCACTGTGGTCGGCTGACTCCCTTTTACTTATTGTAGAAAAGATCAGTTTATTTACATTCAACCTGAAGTTACAGCAGCCAACGTGAGTGATGTCATGCACACTGTGATCATGAGATTTGACATTTCAGCAACTTGGCAACCTCATACTGGTCAGTGGATACTTCCGTCATGGTCCTTTCTCTCAATTCTACATAGCATGTTGGATTAGCAAACTAAAGGGGATGAAACTGCAGACCTCCTGTATACCAAATGTGTAGTAATCCATAACAGTATACTTTGGAACTACCAACAGGCGGCCAACATAAGCACTGTGAGTCCCTCACACAAGATTAAACACGAAAAAGGTGATGCATCCTTGCATTCCATTCTTTCCAAATTGTGGAATCCTCTATTTCAACTTACAGCTGTCTTCTCTGTATAGTAGGTATTTTTTTAAAGGAAGTTCAAAACACATTTGTTTAGGCAGGCATTCCAGTTGAACTTGATGGTTTGGATTTGTTGTTTTTTTCCCTTGTATAAACTGTAAAAATGTATATGACTCACCATGTGAAACACTGTATGAGTCATTTCTGTGAGACGTACTATAAACTAAAGTGTCCTGTTGTCCTTACTTTACAAGAAATGTGTTCATTATTGTACAACTTCTTGTAAAATTATGACTCATATGATAAAATAAAGCAAACATGGTGACAACTAATTCGATGAAAGAATTTCAAGTATTTTAAATATAGTAATTATTAAAGGTAGGACTTGGCTGTCTGAAAAGTAGTTTCCGTGTGTTTGCGCAATGGCTTTCACTTTTGGAATCGAACAACTGAAATAAATGAACTTCTCAGTACTGTAATATGAGTATTTATTATTTTCAGCATTTTTTTTTATCCACACACGTCAGATGGTATCCTACTTTCGTTACAATTCTAAAGTACTTCGACGGGCATGAGGCTCAACCCAAAGAACCAACAAGAAGAACGCGCGTGTGAAAGTTAAACGGCCAAACTTACCGGAGTTCTTTCTGTCGTGTGCCAGACGTAGTTGAGGTTGGCAGCTTTAAATCGCCTGATGGCGTTCCACTGGCCACAAGTATGTACAACATCCGCAGTGCGTCCGTCTTTTATTCTTGTTGTCTTTGCGGTTAATAAGAAGGAGGAAACGCCTGTCAATAACACAATAAGCTCGCTTTTCCAGTTAAAAGAGCTCCAATTCAAGTTAGCTTAACTCAAAATGATACGTTAAAATACAAAATACTAATAATAACACTAACACGCAACTACGAAATTCCGGGGCGTTTCGAGGTACTTTAAAAATATAAAATTATACGCGGCGACTTTTAATGGCAAAACTAGCAAATGGGTTACATTTCTGGTCACGTGATTTAAAGACTTCGTGCCGCCTTCCGAAATGCTCACGTGTCTTTCGCGGATTAAATTTAAAGTTTTGTTGGTTAAAAAAATACGTTAAAACACTCGTCAGTACTCATTGTGAATAATAACAGATAACTGATTTCATTACAATACATTTAAACATTTATGAAAAAAATACAATTACTATACATAGGTCACGCGCCTGCTAACTTATTAATAAATAAACCATATTTTCATGGAATCTATTTAATAAAATGTGTGTTTTTGTTTTGTTTTGCTTTTAGTTTGTCACCCTATAACACCTTTAGCGTTTATGTTTTATGCCTTTTTGGATTTTTGGTATATCTCCCTTTCCGTAGAACCCGGAAGTTGCGTTTCACAACCATCAGCGATCGCCGGCGTGACATTCACCGGGTTGCTTGGCTGGGAGAGTCGAGCAAGGCAAGAGAACGACCACCCGAAACTCTCGCTAAGATGAGACTTCTGCAAACGGCCCTATGTTTGACAAAAAGAGGCGCTGTCGCTCCGGGAGGCGTCACCCTCAAGAAGGTAATACACGAACGAATGGTGCGACATGATGGCTTAGCCGAGATGGGTCAAAGGGTTTCATGTCCCCCGTGTCATTGCTCCAGGTACTCATCGACAGCTGCCGGTCGTCCTCGTCCGGTGTCGTCCCCAACGAGAGGATCCGCAACATCGGTATCTCCGCGCACATCGACTCGGGGAAGACCACCCTGACCGAACGCGTGCTCTACTACACGGGGAGAATAGCAGAGATCCACGAGGTTTGCGAGTGCAACACATCCGTTCAACTTTTAAGAGAGAGCAATTGGAATCTTGCTTTTGGTGTCCCTGCGGTACGTTAGGTGAAGGGGAAGGATGGCGTCGGGGCCACCATGGACTCCATGGAGCTGGAGAGGCAGAGGGGCATCACCATCCAGTCAGCTGCCACCTACACCATGTGGAAGAGCCACAATATCAACATCATTGACACACCAGGTGTGCAAGCTTTTTCAGTGGGAAGGTGGAAGAAAGGAAGGTTGCATGTAGTGTTCATTTTGTCAACGAAAATTAAACAAAAATAATTTCGTCAACACATATTTTTCACCCGACTAAATCAGTATGCATTTTCGTCGACTAATGAAGACGGGATGAATATGTACTTAACTTAATAAAAACTCGACTAAAATCTATGAACATTTTACTTCATGAACAAAAATGAGACGAAAATGATATGATTTTGTAAAATTTTGTCTCTGCGACACTGTCATGTGACACGCCCCCATTCAAATCTGCAGCTAGCAAGTGCAACATGTTACAAACACATGTAACATTAATCCAACTGCTATAAAGTTCCAATAATAATGTTAGTCCAACCGCTAACTAATGCTGGCTAATTTACTGGACTGAAGCCATAGTAGCCACTGTAATTGTGTGTGAAGTTGTTTTTCATCAGAAAGATGAGAGAATTGTATGGGAAATATTTTAGATCTGAAATGTTCGACATAATCTGCTGACAAAATAAAAAATAAAAAAAAACAACAACAACAACACCGGGATAAAATGATTATCCTGACTTAAGCTAGAATAAAACTAAACGTCAGTTTTTGTTGACTAAAACTAGATGAATAAAATTATGTTTTATTGGACTAAAATAAAGACTAAAATGCTCGATTTATAGTTGACTAAAAATGGACGAAATAAAAATGGTACGAGGTTGACTAACTATGATAAAAACGAAGACGCAGGGTTGAAACTGGACTACAACTGAGACTAAATTTCAAAATGGTGAATAAAATGAACAGTAGTTGGATGGTATGAAAGCAAACAAGCAAGCAAGGAAGGAAGAAACTCACCAGTGCCCTAAATGAGCACAAGTGGAGTAAATGTGGTTTTAGGCATGAGAAAATATATGAAAATATATGAGTTGTTGGAAATATCCACAGAAATCAAGTCTCTTTATTAAATATAGTGTATCGTAGAAATAACAAAATATTTCAAATAAAAAGTGCAATATGTGGCACAAAAACAAAGATGGACGACCAACAACAACAATGCAAAGGTAAGAAAAAGTCTCTTAGGAGTGGCTCATCTGTTGTCCAGGTCACGTGGACTTCACCATCGAAGTGGAACGAGCGCTGCGCGTGCTGGACGGCGCCGTGTTGGTCCTGTGCGCCGTGGGCGGCGTCCAGTGCCAGACCATGACGGTCAACCGGCAGATGAAGCGCTACGGCGTGCCCTTCCTCACCTTCGTCAACAAGCTGGACCGCGCGGGCGCCAACCCCGGCCGAGCCCTGCAGCAGCTCAGGTGACGGATGTCACATTTACACATCATATAACTTGTATTTTTATGAATGTTCCGTTCCGTCGTTGTCTATAGGTCCAAACTGAGCCACAACGCCGCCTTTGTCAACATCCCCATGGGCCTGGAGGGCAACCTAAAAGGCATCGTTGACCTTGTAGAGGAGAGAAGCATGTATTTTGAAGGACCCTTTGGGTAAAAGATGATTCTTTGCTTCATTTTTTGTGTACAAGAAATCTATCTAATAATAAGACAGCAAGCAGCATGTTAATATATTTAAAAAAAAGCAAGATATGGAACTGCCGTCAAATAGTCTGAAAGATGAAAAACGGTTATTTATTTTTAATGAAAACTTCATCAACATTTATCTGTGAAATATTAGCATCTCTACATGGTGTTGCGCACAGAAAATAATTGCAAATGAAAATAAAAATGACGACTCAACTCAACTTTATTTATAAAGCACTTTAAGACAAGCATTGGTGAAAACAAAGTGACGTGACAAAGTACATAAAACAGGAATCGGTCATGTAAGTAAGTATAAAAGTGAATAAAATTTACATCAATAAATTAATAACACGAAGTAGGTAAGTGAATGAATAAATAAATAAATAAATGCACAAACATCAAATTCATAACACAAAGTACAGAAGACACCACAAAGCACCAAAACTAACCTTCAAAGAAAACTAGAGCTGCCAAATGACTAAATTCTTTAATCAGATTAATCACATCTTAGAATGTTGACTCAGCTGTCAGTTAAAAGATCATCTGCGCTCAAAATTAAGAGTGATTCATCTGCATTAATACATGAGTACTATTTTTTTATGATTAATCAATGAGTTAACACTTTGACTGCACTTTAAAAAAACTATCAAACACAATCCTATGCTATTTCCAGTGCCGTAATGCTAAATCAAAATCTTTTCCATATTTGCAGGCAAGTCATCCGCTACGATGACATCCCGGCAGATTACCGTGCGGAGGCTGCGGACCGCCGACAGGAGCTGGTGGAATGCGTCGCCAACGCCGACGAGCTCTTAGGAGAAATGTTCCTGGAAGAAAAGATTCCCACCAATGATGACCTGAAGGTCGGTTAAGTCTGTCGTTTGTAACGTGCAGGCAAGAAAGCGCGCATTGGTACATCAAAAAGTAGCCAGTGCTAAATACGGAGCATGCTAATATCAGTTAGATTTCCATATTGTGGGACTAATAATGATTTATCAGCATCTATGCACATATAAAAATTAGGCGTGGTTAGGGATGTAACGATATCCAAACATCACGATACGATATTATTACAATATGAAGGTCACGATATGATAATTATCACGATATTGTGGGGAGGTTGGCGCTACAAAAAAGGTCACAATAATGTACAAAATGTGCTCATACTAAAGAAATACACACAATATTGTGCTTTTGTACATTATAGTAATGCTTATAAGCAACCTACAATCTCTAATAACAATTAATATTGAGGCACTTACATGCTAATGCAAACACATTGAGTTCCTCCACTTATTGACTCGATTCACAAATATATTACGTTACCCTTCATCTGACCATTAGCATGGATGTTAAACATAAAAGGGCCAAAACATGCTGTGTGAAAATTAAACTGCACTAAAAAACTAGCCACCAGAGGATGCTACAACTGCACAAGTGAAAATCAACCTGACTTTTTTTTTTTTAAACAGATGTGCTGCTTTTAGTATCGTGACATGACGGCGATGATATATTGTGGCAGTTTTTATCTCACAATATCACGATATTGTCGTTATCGTCGCATCCCTAGGTGTGGTACAGTATTTCAAAATCTGTTGTAATTTTTTATGTATAGTTAATACTCTACAATTGCACTATTTGTTAAGCATGCAGGTACCCTGCAAAACATTGTGCAATTCTATTTCTCCAGCAGTTACTGTTAACATAACTTACCAAATGTTGCTTTTCTTTACTTGTGAAAATGTGACTGAATATCACTTACTTTTTGGGACGTTCGTGTGTGGCAGGCTGCCCTACGCAGGGCCACGGTGCAGCGTCTTTTCACGCCGGTGTTGGTGGGCTCGGCGTTGAAGAACAAAGGCGTTCAGCCCCTGTTGGACGCCGTCCTCGATTACCTCCCCAACCCCACCCAGGTCAAAAACTACGCCATCCTCAACCAAGAGTAAGCGCGCGCTCGTCTGCATGACAGGCAGCCATTGATGCATATTTTCTTTCCCGCTATAATCGTCTATTTTTTATGGACAACGTAGAGATTCCAGTGAGACTTCAAAGGTCCAAATGGAGCCGACAAGAGACGCCACAAACCCCTTCGTCAGTCTGGCCTTCAAGCTAGAGGTGAGCTGAACGAGCGCTTGACTTCTATGGAGGATCAAAACGACCAAAATTTAAAAAAAAATTAAAAAAAATAAGTAAAAGTGAAAATAAAAACGGATATAAAAAAAAAAAATCATTTGAAAATTATATCCAAAAAAATATAGATGGAAATAAAAAGAACAAAAACAATACAGATGCATAAATAAATACATTTGTATTTAATAATTTGAATTTTTTTATATATATATTTTTATTTTCACTTGTAGCCGTTTATGTATTTATTTAGTCATTTATTCATTTTGAATTTTGGCAGTTTTGGTCCTCCATTAGACTTCAGCTTGTGTATGCTCACTGCATACTGTCTGTCTGACACGGTTGTTTGTCCGTCGGCGAGCAGGCAGGTCGTTTTGGTCAGCTGACTTACATGCGGGTGTACCAGGGTTGCCTGAAGAAGGGCGATTCCATCTACAACACGCGCACCAACAAAAAGGTGCGCGTGCAGAGGCTGGTGCGCTTGCACGCCGACCAGATGGAGGTGAGAGACGTTCGTTATTAGGCTGCGTTGCCATATACAGTATAGTGGTGCCTTCATGATGATTATGATAAGTTCATGTTCGCTTTAACCAAGCCACGTAACTTACAAAAGTCTGCTAGCTTAATGCTAACGCTCAATGCAAAACGCCATAGACAGGCTAACGAAATGAGCATCAATATTGTGGTAGTTGTACTGTAAAGTTTGATCTTATCTTTTAACATGTGGTCATTCTTTATTCTCTAATGTGTCCTATTCTCCAGGATGTTGAGGAGGTGTATGCTGGCGATATTTGTGCTCTGTTTGGAATTGACTGCGCCAGCGGAGATACCTTCACGTCCAGCACCCGCGATAACCTCTCCATGGTGAGTACCCATATTGTCAACCCCGCTTATCGTCAGGGATATGTTACAGACCCACCTGCCACAGGTAAAAATTAACCTCCCAACGCCCCCTGTAAGGCGTATTAGAGCCACGTATACATATTTTTTTTAGAGGGCGGGGGCAACATTCCAAGGGAAAAAAAACAAACTCATAAATTTGAGATTTCTAAAGTAGCAAATTTGTAAGTTTCTAAAGTGCCAAATTTGCGAGTTCATAAAGTGACAGATTTGCAAAGAAAAAATAACTCAGAAACTTAGAATACACGTAGTGTACTACTTGAATTTTTGTGCCAACACTTTTCGGTGGGGTTTTCAAATCAGGAGATAGCAGAGATGAACCATATGATGTTAAGCATTTGCTCTTTCAAGCATTGGGTACAGCCAGCAACAAAGACCCAGAGGATCACGCATTTAATTTCATTTGTTCAAATGTATATTTACTTGTACATTTATGTTTCCAGAATTATTATTTACACATCCATACATTTTTTTTTGTACAAGTATCTACGTTTATGTGTCGAATCTACTGCTCTCCTTCATTCACTTGCATTTACACCAAGGTCATTGCTCGCTTCTGATTGGTTAGTGGAAGTCAGCTGATAGGGGATCAGGAAGTGTTGGCGCTCTAGCTGCCATGTATAACCAGTAAAGATTAAATTAAGAATGAATCTGTCTCCATCCTGCCTTTTTATTTTATAAACAGTGTCCCATTAACCACCAACGAATCCTCAAATGATTCGATTCGCTATGCTACGTGTATTTCTCGTAAGTTTTTTTTTTTTTCTCGCAAATCTGAAAATTTAGAAAGTGGCAAATTTGCGAGTTTTTCTCGGAATAAATATATATCCTCTCACTACCCTCTCACTCACTAAAAAACATTTAAATATATTAAATCACACTTTTAATGCATCGGAAGTGTGCATATTTTTGTGTCTGTGTATGTACATATGCCTTGAAATGACCGACTGCTCTTGTTTATGCATTTTTCTGCTCTCCCGTAAATCGGCTGCTGTGGCTCTCCTTTCTTACATGCAAGGGCATTGCATTACAGTTAAAAATAAATAAATAAAAAGGTCGCTTTATAAAAACAAATTATGGAAGGGTCTGAACAATGAAGAATGATATAGCAGAGGAGCGATATTTTGCTAGATTTTGAATCATTTTTGTTGGTTAAATCCCCGTTGTCATCTCCAGGAGTCGATCCACATCCCCGATGCCGTCATTTCCGTGTCCATGAAGCCGTCCAACAAGGTCAGAATTGAATACATTCAAGTGACCACCCTTGTCAAGAATTCATCTCTCAACTCAGTTTGTTTTCTCTTTTGGAGCAGAACGACCTGGATAAATTCTCGAAAGGGATCAACCGCTTCACCCGGGAAGATCCCACCTTCAGGGTTCACTTTGACAACGAAAGCAAAGAGACCATCGTTTCGGGAATGGGCGAACTGCATCTCGAGATCTACTCACAGGTACACTTCACCTCAACTTTTGACCTGCATTTTCATTTATGTTCCTCTTGTGTGGGAGGAGGAGGAAAAAGTTTGAAGAAGTTGTTGTGGTTTATCCTTTCAGAGAATGGAGAGAGAGTACAACTGTCCTTGTGTGATGGGCAAACCCAAAGTGGCTTTCAGAGAGACCATCACTGCTGCTGTGCCGTAAGTCATAAATTACCCCCCAACATACACACACTCGCTTTATACAAACGGGAGACAACAAAGTTTGTGTATTTTTTTTCTTTATACTATATGTGTTAATGCGGCTTAGTACTCATAGCTACCACTACTCAAGTAGAGGATTAACACCAGCCTTTTACAACAGTGTTGTTTTCAGGTTAGTTGTAACGTATTCTCTCTTCTCCATCTTCATTACTTTAACGCCATCTGGAGGAGACCAGGTGATCAGCACCTTCCAGGCAATAATATCCTGTAGCAACGGCAAAGACAATATTACTTTAAATGCATAAAATACTGCACAAATAAACTAGCCAATCATATATGTCCAGATAATAACAATGAAGTGGAGTTGCATCCTAGTTGGCAATGGTGTTGAACTGCACTGCATCATAGTGTTGATTCCATTTTTTTGGGCACACGAGATGAACATTATATTCAGTGCTACAATCAAAATAATAAACGAAACGTTAATGTTTTAAATGTCAAAAAAACATGATGGTTTTTGTCAAGGCTCTTGTATTGGAAATCAAACTCGTGGAATTTCTTGTTTGGAGGGGGGAAACAGAAAATAATATTGAAATTACCTTAGCTAGCTAGCATCCTTATTCTAACAAGAAATTTCAAATATTTTCCCCTTGTGGCCTATTTGAGAGGTTTTAATCTTCCTAAATATATGATGTGAGAAGATTGTATACTGTATGTCCTCGCATCGTGTCTCTCTGTAGTTAGTAGCCGGGTGCGTCATCCACTTATAAAACATTAGAGCCTATTAGCAACTCTGTTGCTAATCAAAACAGTGAGCCATGAGACATGTAAACCGTAATCTTACAGCAATCAAATTGTTGAGACTTAAAGCATGTCTTGTCAATGACTAAAAAGTTATGAGGAATCTATGATTGGTTTTCCAATATGATCAGTCCATACCAGACTGTTTCACTGTTCACCACTTTTCGCCATCATAATACTTTTAATTTTGTTATCAACTGCACTTCTAAAAAACAATCTACCACTAACGTTTTAAAAGTATTAGAAAAATAAATAAATGAACAAAGGCCTGTCTTTATTCGATGCCTATTAAGCATCCTTGCCCACCATTTGCAGAAAAGGGGAACTTGTAAGGCATACCTGTGAGACCATTTCATGCAGCAGTACGTCATATTCAAACTTGAGCAGGTCGTCGTCACTCGCCTGCGGGACACGACGGAACAGCGAGAGAGTCATTCACAGTCGAGCGAGCGCACTTTCCGGGGCCTCCTTGAGCCTACCAGCTGCGTGACGTTGGCTACTTGAGCCATGTTGTACAAAGTGTCTTCAGTCGATTCGCTGAGCATGACGAAGCTGGAAGCGACGGCGCCGAGATGCCAGAAAGGAACGTGCTCCGGCTCAATGTGACCATAACTGTCTGAGGAGGATAAGGAAAAAAAAACAAAAAACAAACAAAAAAAAACAGTATTGGTAACTCGCCACACATTTTATTAGTACTAATTTAATAATGAATGAATAAATAAATAGATTAAAACAAAATAATTTAATAATAATTTAATAACCCTCACCCTGTTTTTTTTTTATTATTATTATTGTGCATGACTGCATGTTTACGATAAGCCGTGATTCTAAAGTTTGGTGATTCTAGGTGCAGTTTTTGTATTCCATTTTTAGTGCAATACATTTGTTGATAAGCTCAATACATTTACCATTTATAAAATTTTTATTCCACTTTCATGTGCAAAGCGTTTTAAATGTAGGACTGAAGTCAGTATTCAGTAACAAATTGACATTGTACGTTCTATTTTCTGCAAAGAATTGACCAACTACCCAAAAGTGGTTGGGAATTCTGCATAGAAGCCACAAGATGGCAGCAAAGCACTTAAAACAGATGATCATAAAAAAAGCGTCAACACCATGCTTCTATCAGTAGTACTCTATTATGAGCTCATGTAATACAATCGTGTTCAGTAGTTAATTTAACAAATCAGCTTCACAGAGGCTCATGCATTATATAAGCTAACATAAAAGCTCAAATAACACATGCTAGCACAAACTGACATGACATCATAAACACAATATTTAATTGTAATTATAAGTTTTGTTTTTTCTGACATGTTTTTTTTTGGATGGCGGCGGGGTCACTTACCGGGCAGGTTTTGCGCAAACAACAGGCTCTGAGTCCTTTTGTATTGCTCGTACAAGGCTTCTTCTTGAACGCTCACATTGATTTTCAAGAGGTCATCGCCGTATGATAGAATGCGGACCTGCGGTGGCTGGTGGTTCGCCTCGCGAGGGAATCGAACCTCCGCCGAGCAGCTTGCTGTGGTCTGCTGCACGATGGAGAAGAAAAGAGAGGAGGCCTGTTCAACCTGCTTGTGCGCGTTTTTGTCAGGCTGACTCCAAACTAAGCCGAATATTTGTTTCCCTGTCGTTTTTGACAGCTAATAAATGGAGTCGGGTAAAAACACATTTCAGAGACTTTGTTTAGTTCAACTGCCAGCTAGGCAACAACACTTAGGAAGGAGTTAAAGGTCACGCTGAAAATAAAAACTAAGTAGTACTTTGGGAATAGTCAGAAAATTTAACCCTTTTCAAATCAGAAAATAAAACCGCCTTAATTTTTGGGAGGATACATTAATACATTTGTAATATGAGGAGAAAAAAAGTTTTAATTATAAGACAATGAAATTGATACATCGAAATTCATTATTTCAGTAAAAATGTAGTCACATTAAATGTACTTTTAGTTTGAGGAGAATCAGGTCCATCACATTTCATGGAAAAATGTTTTATGTCAATAAAGTTGTTCTATTTATTGTATGTAAAAATTTCCAATCGTTTGAGAATAAAGTTGGAATACATGAAAATAGTTCCAACTGTTTTTAACTGTAAAGCATCTTTACGTTTATTTGAAAAGTAAATAATAAATAAATAAAATTTATTATTATTACGAGACAAAATATTGTTGTACTAGGAAGCCAAATATTAAGAACAAGAATATTAAAAAACAAAAAAAGGCTCTACATGTTGCAGTTTAACATATTAAAAACATAAAGATGGCTTACTTTCTGAACCGTCTCCTGCACCGAGAGCTCCAGCTGGTACTTCCTCCCAGAGCCGGGCACATCCTAAAAATCAAAAACACATAATCACCTCAGCCCATAGACACGCACGTAAACGTCGACAACTGTGACTTTGAGACCAACTTGCCTCTGCATAGGCCCTTGTGACCCTGCGCAGTCCAAAGACTTTGTATGGCGAGCCGTGGAGGGTATTCAGGTAATGCTGGACCACCTTGGCTACCCTCTGAGCAGGGTAGTGATTGGGGTTGAGCTCTCCCGTCTCCATCACCTCCTCAACTGCAACCACCGCAGTTCCCTGGACCAACAAAGCAGGGAAGGAAGGAAGGAATCAAAAAAGGTCCAAGGAGGCAGCTTTGGACTTTGTGTACTGCAGGTGTGAACTGGGCAGGGCTAAGTTTGTTTTGAGATAAGATGGATCTGATGAAAAATGCAACAAAACCAGAGAGAGTATCGTGCAAACAAATTAGCTAATAACAATCTTGCACAATTCCCATTCAAGTGAAGATTACTTTTTTCAATCCACTTCTTGCCTGTGTCTTCTGTTCTTGTTCAGTCGTGTACTCCTCATGAAAGAGGAAGACTTGCCTCTTCCTGTTTGACAAGTGAACCACCCCCTTTTAAAGAGACAGTGCTGTCCCAATGTATGAACTTACCAATGGATTTTCGAGTGAAACTTGGGGGTCCAACATTCTTCTGCAGATCGATAGTATTTACGTATAATTATATAGGACTTAATATATGATTTGTTTAATTTTAAATGTTCTTTTTCTTTTTAATTAAAATTTACATAAATTGTCGCAATATTGAGAAGACAAGATTATTTTTCAAAATTGTTAAGCCCCAATTTAACTCATTGACTGGCAGCCATTTTCACTGAAGCAAGCCCCTTCACTCCCGGCTGCAAGGCCACTAGATTGTGTTCTATTGCTATCAAAACATGGAACCTACCAAAGAAAGATTAAAGTCTCTTGTTTCATCAGGAAAAAAAAAAAGTATATTTTCTATCAGTTTCCGATTTGTAGAAATTAGCATTGGAATTACATCATTGTTCACATTCCTGGTGAAAACACTGGCAAAAAGAGCTTGTTGCAACATGGCCCTGGTTGATTTCTATGCTGCTGCCACCTGCTGGCCGTTTGTGTAATAACTACCATTGCTTCACCTGTCTTCTGCAGTAGAGAAGCCGTATCAAAGCCTTCTGTATGCTCTAGCATAAAAAAATAAATAAATAAATAAAAACGTATAAATACGTCTTTGGGACACTTAAAACATTTGAAATAGAAGGTATTTCTACGTTTTTGGGAGCAAATGAGTTAAAGTCAGTGCAAGTCATGAAATGTTGACTTTCTCCCGTCTGTAGGTTTGACTTCACTCACAAGAAGCAGTCTGGAGGTTCCGGTCAGTACGGCAAAGTCATCGGTGTTCTTGAACCTCTGGAGCCGGAAGATTACACCAAGCTGGAGTTTGAAGACCAGACGGTGGGAACCAACGTTCCAAAGCAGCTCGTGCCGGCCGTGGAAAAGGTTTGCACTGGCTTCTCCCGTCCTGTTGTCATTTCCCTTGCTTGTCTCACTAGCTCGCCGATATCGTGCTTGCAGGGCTTCAGGGAGGCCTGCGAGAAGGGAACCCTGAGTGGCCACAAGATCTCGGGTGTGCGATTCCTGCTGGAGGACGGCGCACATCACATGGTGGACTCCAACGAGATTTCCTTCATCCGTGCAGGGGAGGGCGCTCTCAAGCAAGGTGGAGTGAAGCTCATTGCCATCCCATTAGGCGGTTTTACATCAGTGTCGTTCTCCCGCAGCTATGGAGAAGGCCAACGCCGCCATTTTGGAACCCATCATGTCGGTGGAAATCACAGCACCGCAGGAGTTTCAGGGCGTGGTCATCGCAGGGGTCAACCGGCGACACGGCGTCGTTACGGGCCAGGATGGCACTGAAGGATACTTCACGCTGTACGCCGATGTGAGTCGTGCTCGCCGTGTGGCACGGGAACACTCCTCGGGGGTCATGAGCATTCATTTGACTGATTTGTTTTCCTTTCCACAGATTCCGCTAAACGATATGTTCGGCTACTCCACAGAGCTACGCTCTTGCACTGAAGTAAGTCAACTCAACTACGTCAAGTACATTTGCACAAAAAAGTAAAGCTCTCCGTTTTGTCCGTAATCAGGGAAAAGGCGAGTACACGATGGAGTACAGCCGATATCAGCCGTGTCTGCCGAGCACACAAGAAGAACTCGTCCACAAATATTTGGAGGCTACCGGACAGCTGCCTACTAAGAAGAAGTGGAAGAGTTGATTTCTCATCACACACGGTACACATTTTTTTAATCTTTCAATCATGTGGACTCGAAACCTTTACAGTGGAGAGATCGTGTCAGTGGAAAGCACCTCCTCTGAAGAAACGTTTTTTTTTTGTTTATTATTATTATTATTATAACCTTGATATGTGCATCATGAACGGTGAACGGTCAGCATTCCAATCAATTGCTGGTTAAATCCGTACTTGGGCAAGTAAGCCTGTTAGCTTTTATTTTATTTTTTTTGCTTTTTTCTTCAGAGGGGATACATGTTGAATTATGACAAATAAGGTGGGCAGGAGAAAAGAGTGTACAGTATTGCTGTTGCCAGGTGACGTCTGACACTGGAAACATATTAGGCAGTCTATTGTATCTCCACAGAAAAATAATGCCAGTACCACAAAATGGTGAGGAATGACTATAATATTCAAATCCATTTCCTATGAGTGTAAAAAAATATATAACATATTATACAGTTGTGCTCATACATTTGCATACCTTGTGTAAATTTGAGTGATTAGGGTAAATACACCCTTTTTAATTCAAATTCAAGGGGTTCAAATAAAATAATGAGGCAGAAGTGCACAATAATTCACAAAAAAAAAACACACAATGAAAAAAATTATGAAATGGTTCCCATTCGGTCATATTGCATCAAGTCAGCATTGCAAATTAGAATCTGTTCTCAAAGGTTAAATAAATGAAAACATTATTATTATTATTATTATTATTATTATAATAAATTGAAATATTTTACAAATTCTGCACAGCTGTATGATATTTAAATGAGTATCCCCATGAAGGGTTAGAAAAAAAAGAATATTTTGACTTTTTTCTTTTTTTTTGTACAGAATGGCCTTGATATGACTGACTGCAACAATTACATAATGTATTTTGTTCAAACAATGTGTCCATTTATTTATTTTGAACTTAAAAAAACACCACATCCGCTCTGATAAAATAATAATAGCAATATATGAATTTGCTGTTAAGTTCCTCTCACCTGAAGACGATTGTGTGATGGCGCATCAGGGTGAGAGGTCACGGTGGGGCCGCCAGTTGTGACCCCGCTGAGCGCAACCTCGGCCAACAGGAGCCACAAAATCATCATGTGATGCGATGTGATGCAGATGCTGGAGAAGAATGGAGACAAAACGGGAATGAGTGACCTCCTGTCCTGAACGCTCTTTTTGTATCTGAGGAGGTGCGAAGGGGAAGTGGGGGTTGTCCAGATTCCTGCCTTACGTAACCTGCTGATTGTCGTACTTTCTATCAAGCCAACAACAACACGGCTCTGCTTTATCAGGCTTTGTCCTTAAAGGGATACTTGACTCATTGAGTTATTATCAGCAGTAAAAAGTTCATATTTTGTCGATAATTAATGTGGTAACTTCATTATTTTTCATGTACCGTTAATACATTTTAAAAAGTCTTTTTTCTACTTGCCGTCGATTGATGATGACATCACCTGTGCGATCAATCATGGCTCAGTTTACTCACCAAACCCGGATAACAGGTGAGTCATGATTGGTCGTTACCTACTTCCTCAGCACAGGTGACATCATCAGTTGACACAAAGTAAAAAAATTACTTTTGAAATGTATTAAAGTTAATACCTTTAAAAGTGATTTTTCTATTTGCTGTCGACTGATGATGACATCACCTTGTGCTGAGGAAGTAGGTAACGACCCATCATGGCTCAGTTTGCTGACCAAACCCAGAAAACAGGCGAGTAGAAAAATCGCTTTGTAAAAGGTATTAATAAAAATAATGAAGTTATTAAATTCTTTCTGGATTAATAACTTTCCACTGCTGAAAACTGTTCAATGAGTCAAGTATCCCTTTAACATGTCAGCCAGTGGCCTCGCAAAATTTTTGGGCTTGTGCCCCCGAATCTTTTGGTCATAGCATATGAGTTATCCCCTCTCACTCATACGTGTTGATGATTCCCCAAAAGAATGCACACAAGTGCTAATATCACAAATTCATATTCTTTGTCCTCTGTGAAAAAATGACCACAGTTGCAGCACAAAAACCACAAGCTTGACTTGGTATCTGTAATTAGCGTTATGACTCATAATTTCCAGTTACAGATATCAAGTCACTTAGAACTTGATTTAAGGTATGGGAGGGGAATTAAAAATATCCTTGAGTGGGAATTGTGACTAGTCAAAAAACAAATTGTGGATATCAGACTCGACTTAGCTATAGCTACAATTCCGTCACAAATATCCCTAATTCACACAGCAATCTGCAAATATTTATTTACTAAAGAAAAGTGAGTACCAGGTACTGCATCGCACCTCATCTTGCTGATAAAAAAAGATTTTGACTCCCATTTTCCCTAAACAACATTCTTGTTCGATAGCAAGTACAAAAAGTTCAAGTTGATCTGACAACACACGCACTTATCTAAACACGCATGACACACTCATGCGCACACACTTGGGCCCAATTTGTTAAATATGCTGACACTGCAATATTAAAAAGGTCAACAAAGTCGGTGAACAGGGACGTGACCTTGGACGGAATGTCTGCTGATAGTGCACAATTTCAGGAAGGATTCAAAACAGAGTGTGATCGGGTTTCTTTTTTTGTTTTTTTATTCTCCAAGATTTCCAGGAATTCTCTTTGTAATTTTCATGGGAGACTGTTTGGAGTTGTACAAAAACAACTATATCAAGTACCAATTTGTAAGACACTTAAAAACATCAATTTGTTCTTGGGAGGAGCAATATGGCGGCTTCGCCACCTCAAATGTTTTGGCCTATTGGGTATCTAGAATATAATATAGATCAGCGGCTGTATAGTTTTAGTCGTCTGCTCGTGTGGTGGGAGTAACAAGATGGCCGCCCTATGACATCAACAGCTTGCCCTGGCGTGTATGAGCTATCGGCTATCCAGTCTTATATACAGGTTACTGAGGTCAGAGGTTAAACCAAACAACAATACAAAGCTTCCACCAGATGGCACCAAAAACACATTTATTGCTTTTTCAGAGGACAAGTTCCACAAAAAAAAAAAAAAAGATCAAATGCCAAACCACCAACATGTTCACTGTAGAATATTCTGTGAAAAACTGAAATAGCTTTTTAAGACAACGCACAGTAGTCAGCCAACTTGCGCCTCCTCTTCGTCTGGCGAAGCGCGTCGTCACTTGAGCTCGCGTCGGCCTCGGGCCCTGGCCGGTCGTCACCCGTCTCGCCACTGGCGAGGGTCTCGCCCGGCGGGAGGTGATTGATGAGCTCGTAGAGGGTGAAGATGCAGAAGCAGATCTGGTCGTAGGTGCTGTTGGCGCCGCATTCAAACAGGCAAGCGAACGCCACGGCGGGCGGCGAGCCCGGCGACGGCGGCAGCTCCACGTACGCCAGATCCGAGTAGGCGCACGGACCCTCGCAGATCACCCAGGGCCCGCGCCAGCCGTCGGGGTCGCGGGGGTAAAGACTGAGGAAAACGCCCAGGTCCTTGCGCGCGCTACTCCACGTCGGGTGCGAGTACACCGCCCACGTGGGGGCCAGGAAATCCACGCGGGTGTCTTTTGTGTGCAGCGGCGCCGGAAACGCAACCACGCTGCCGTGACAGCCGTTGCGAGGCTCCACCAGGCGCTGCACCAACTGACCCGGCTGAAAGGTGGCGCCGTCGTCCCGACTCAGGGCCTGCACTCGGAAGCCCAGCCGGCTGCGCGCGTTGCAGTACAGGAAAGTGGTGCCGTCCTCCTCGTCCACCGACGCCACCTGGCACTCCACGCTGGGCGGGCCCGGGACGCTGTCACCAAAACGCCACGTTCGCCCGTGCGTGTCGCTGCGGAAGCAGAAGGAGCGCGGCGACGTCCGGCACAGCTTGCCCAAGCACTCGAAGCACTCGATGTGATACGCGTAGGCCGGGATTAGGAGGCGGCCCGACTTTAGCTGGATGCCGTGGCCTGGGCCTAGTGCAAAGGTGGCCCATTCTAGACAAAAAAAAAAAAAAAAAGGAACAGGTCAAATATTGTGAATAGGTGGCAGCACAGGCAATTTTAGGATCACGTGTAGGGGTGCTATAAAAATGTTTAGGGGTGCTGGGTAGTAGTGTGCGTTACTGCAAATTTTGGTATCGATCCAGTACCAAGTGAATACAGGGCTAGTATTGCTGATACCGATAGATACTTTTTGAAAATTATAGCATAATATATATATATTTTTTAATTAACGTATCTGTATCATTGAATTGCTTAGTCACAATCAAATTTCACCCTTTAGGTGTTTTTGTGTTTTTTTTTTGTGTTTTTTTTTTTAAGGGATACTTTACTTATTTAGCCAGTCTTGGCAGTTAAACATGAATATTTTGCCTATAATAAATTTGATATTATATATATTATATATTATATTTGATATTTTCATTATTTTTCATGTATAATTAGTACATTTAAAAACACTTGTTTTTATTGAAACCTTGCATTTAACAATCACAACAATAAACATCAAATCTAAGTTTCCATCTTACATTCACAATAATGAAAACAAAAAACAATCAACAATATACATAAACAAGAAAGACAATAACAAAAAAATAAAATAGAAAAATAAACAGCAAAAAACAAAAAAATAACAAAAGGCACAAAAAAGATTCAATTGAGGTCAACAAAAGATAATTCACGAAAGAGTTTTCAATGTAAGCAAACTCTTATTGTTACATGTCAAAAACACATTTTGCAACTTGCCGCCGACTGAAAATGACATCACAGCTCAGCTTGTGAATGTCACATGACCAAACCTAGAAAAGATGTGAGCTGTGATTGGTTATCTGAGCCCTTGTGATGTAATTTTCAGTCGACAGCAATTTGCAAAATGTGTTTTTAAAGGTTGTATGTGAAAAATAATGAAAGTATCAAATTAATTATAGTTAAAATATTAACTTTTTATTGCTATAATATAAATAAAAAAATACTTTAGCAATGATTTCCCCCCCAGAAACATTCCAACCATGACAAAATGTTTTTTTCACGTTCTTGTTTTAAAAAAGAACTCACTAAAACTATATCGATATACCAGTATATACTTTTGGGGGTGCTATTGTTCACTTTATTGTTCACAAAATGGGCTAAATAAGTATCTGGGGGGCATTGTTAATTTTGACAAGAAAATTCAATGTAGTTTTAGTTCTAGTCTTTTGACTCCAATGAATTCAAGTTTTAGTCATCATTTAGTCATCTGCATGTATTTTAGTTTTAATCCAATTTTAATCGACAAAAATAAAGAGCAATTTTAGTCAACTAAATTGACAGTTTAGTTGATATTTTCCTTAGCATACATTTCAACTTTTATACAGTAAAATGATAACCACCTATTTGTAACTAGTTTAACATGTAAGACATGTAGGTCACTATTTATATATACATACATAATATACGTACAACTTAATGAAGTTATTAAACTCACCTTGTGGCATTCACTAATAAAGATAGATCTTAGGATATACAAGCAATTGCACAAATAATGAAGCGATTAGATCTGAGTTTGGAGAAATGAGGTGCTGGACCTTTGAGGGTGTCTCCGATGACCTGCTGCGTGAGGTCAGTGGGCGGACCCCACGTGACGCCGTCGTCAGCGCTGGAGACGTAGCAAAGGCGCGTCAAATTCTTCCCCGTGGCCAGCTGGAAGTCTTCGCTGGTGTGGCCCAGAACGGCGATGAAGAAGAGGAAGAGGGTTCCCGTGAAATCGTCGTACACCGGGCACGGGTTCATGGAGCGGTGGCCCGGTAGGTACGCTGTGCCCACCACGTTCATGTCTTCCCACTGGAAATGAACGCCAGCAGATGTGCATATTTCATAGGGATACTTGACTTATTGAACAATTTTCAGCAGTGAAAAGTTCACAATGTCCAGAATGAATTTAATAGTTATTTTTCATGCATAATTAGTGCCTTTAAAATGATTTTTTCTACTTTGTGTCTGTCGACTGATGATGACGACATCACCTGTGCCGAGGAAGTAGGTAACGGCCAATCATGGCTCACCTGTTATCTGGGTTTCATCAGTAAACTGAGCCATGATTGGTCACACAGGTGATGACATCATCAGTCAACACCAAGTAGAAACATTACTTTTTAAAGGTATTAATTGTACATGAAAAAATAATGAAGTTACCTCATTAATTATAGACAAAATATTAACGTTTTGCTGCTGAAAATGGCTCAATGAGTCAAGTATGCCTAAGGGCTGGGAATCTTTTGACTGTCTCACGAGTCAATTCAATTCAGAATCGATTTTTGATTCAAATTGATTAGATTGACAATGATTTCTACTTCAATTCATAGATGTGCAAAGAATCGTGGTGATCTCCTCCAGTCTGACTCACTAATGCTAACTAGCACACTACTCGTGGTACTTTTATCCCTCAACAGAACGGCTATTCATACAAAACGCTTCAGGAATGTTTACAGAGAAGCGTCTTAACATTACTCACCCGCATATGCTCTTCCTATTTCGCAAAAAAACAACTTTTATTGGCATAACTTTATTGTGACTTTTTCCTTCTACTCTATAATGTGGCTACAACTTAACAGTATATGCGAACGTGTGGAACCACACTGCCCCTAAGTGGCCAAATCGTGTACAACATCAACAGCGCTCCCAATAAAGACACACAAACTAGGGCAAGACAGTAAAATAATTTAAATAAAATCGATTCTGAATCGTACTAAATGAGAATCATGATTCTTATAATTTTTTTGGCACACCCCCAGGTAATATTTCACCTCTCATTTTGTTTACGTGATGGGAAATAGGAGCTATGCATCCTCACCTCCACATAGTTCCTGTAAAACGTCCCTCTCCTCATGACCAGCAGGTGAGCGTGTGAGTCGGACGGGCTGAGCCTCTCTTCGCAGAAGGCCAGGAAGGAGGTGCACCGCGGCAGGTAGAGCAGCGCCGGCACTCGGTAGGTCACCCCGTTGGGCTCCTTGCGGAAAAGAAGTGATCTCGCTGGGAAATATGGCGTCGTCATACTGCTCGGACTGACTGCAATTCATTACAAAGACATGCTGGATTTATGGCGGTAATGTTGATACACGTCTTGTATTGATGTCATCAAGTGTGCTCATATAACTGGTTTTATTATAAGCTCAAATACGTAAATAATAATAATAATTTAAAAAAAAAAAGAACGGTATACCTACATTAAGCTGCTGCTTTGCGGCAAGCTAATAGGTGAGAGTGTGATGTTCAAGTGGGCTTTTAGTTTAGGGTGTTTTTGTCCCCTCCCCTCTCTGTGGCCTATTCAACGCAGCAGCTTAGTATGCTTTTCACTGACCCACAAATGGACCGCACTCATCAAGTCTACAGCTTTGGATGAATCAGCGGAGAGCGGCCATTGTGGAGATGAAAGGTTGTTGTTGGGGCCTGCCGAATAAACATTGGATGAGCAGGATCCTCCTGCAAGCTTTTTTGGTTTGGCTTTGTCCGCAATCATTCCTCATAAATTGTCTTTACAAATTATCAGTATGAATACAAATATATTCTATACAAATATAAAATGTTTCTATTTTGATTTTAGACATATAACTCAAAATACTGTATATTTTTTATGTGTAATTATTTCACATTTTAATCATTGCACTTGTATATTCTATTTTTTTTATTATTATTATTATACGCACACAATTGGTCTGCTGTTCTTATTTTAGATTTTTTTTTAATCACTGGGAATATCACTTAATTATCATTTTTAAATGTTTTTTTTTTTTTTTTTTTTACATATTTAGAAATAATCTTATTTATTAGTGGAAAGCACTAGGAATATATATCAAATCATCCTTTTATATTTAATGATTTCAAATGATACAAAATAACATTGCCATCATTTGAAGATACTGTTTGATATGTTTGAGAACATTTCCAGCAGAGTGATTAATACCATCATAATATGAATGTCCCCATTGTTATCTATCTATCTATCTATCTATCTATCTATTTCTGTCAGTTGACAGCAAACAACTCTTGTATGACGTCATCAATGTGCGACCGTCATCCACATGGTAGCTAGCTACGAGCTGTTTGACATTCGGGTCGCTTCGTCTTCTTTCTTCCAAACCATCCTTTAAAACAATTGCTATGACGTGAGAAGCTCTCGTTTCTTTAGCTTAATATTTTTGGCTATGCGTGAGGGCGTCTTTTAAGCGATTATTTTATACGTCAATTCAGGACTGCCGGACTAGAAGTAAAGTAAGTACAAGGTTGCTAAATGTTTGTGTGAGTGAACGGAATTTGAGTGATTTTCGAATTATTGAACACGACCGCCAAACACAGCTGTCATTGTTTATGTAAAGATCATAAATCAAATAATGTCTTTACCTGTAATCCATTTATTTTGAAGGTGTAATGTTTGTGGTAAATAAATGGTTTAAAAGTGGATTCTCAAACTCAACTTTCACTGTGCATTTAGTCCATGGCAGGGTTCCTCTGTGCTCATTTAAAAAAAACAAAAACAAAAAAAACAACAACCAGAAGATAGAGTCAATCATTATGATTAGTTGTCGTAAATCTCAGGCTATAGCCCCTGAATATAGCAAACTTAAGCGTGGCAGAAGTTATCACAATTTGTATTTATTTACTTGTTTTTTCCTCTCTCCTTTGTCAGCATGGCCAAGCTGTGGCGTGAGGGTCACTCCACGGCCATTTTGTGCGTGTGCACATCCCCACCGGGCCCAGAGGGACTTGTGGCCTCTGCTTCGGAATGCGGGGAGGTTGCTGTTTGGAGCCAAGACGGATGTGTCGTTGGTCGCCTCCACCTGCCGGGGAAGGACGACTGCACCAGCGTGGCCTTTTCTCCCACCCCACCGGGCCTGCTTTACGTTTCACACGGCAACACCGTCAGCACGCTCGACCCGAGGAACCTCAAGAGCACTGTCGATGACTTCGTCGGAGTCGGAGAGGAGGAGATCAACGCGTTGGCGCTGAGCGAGAGCGGGTCGACTCTGGCGCTGGCCGACGACTCGGGGGCGGTGCGGATCCTGGAGCTTCCCGGCGGGAAAGTGTGCAGGACGCTTCGCAAGCACACCAACATCTGCTCCTCTGTGGCCTTTCGGCCGCACAGGCCCAACAATCTGCTGTCTGCTGGTCTGGACATGCAGGTCACAAAATCACTCAAGTTGTGCTACTTGCGTCGAAAACGACAGAAAAATAATTTTGTCAACGCATGATTTTCACCGGACTAAAACTAGACTAGACTCATTAATAAACAACAAGTTGGATTAAATCAGTTTGGTTTTTCGTCGGCTAATGAAAACGAGACACAAATGTATTTTACGTAATAAAAACTGGACTAAAATCTATGGACATTTTAGTTCATGAACAAAAATAAGACAAAAATTATATATTTTTTCGTAACGTTTTGTCTGCTAATCTGCCACTGTGACACTATCATGTGACACACCTGCTTTTCTTTTTTTTTAATCTGCAGCTAGCAGTAAAAAAAAAAAAATATATATATATATATATATATATAAAAATTATAGTCATACAACATGAATCCAACAGCTATAACGTTCCAACAATAATGTTGATGCGACCGCTAACTAATGCCATCTAGCTTACTGGTACTAACTCGTAGCATGGAGGCAAAAGTAGCCACTTGTTGATATACTGTGATTATGTGTCAAATTTATTTTCATCAAAAAGATGAGAAAATTTGATGTGAAATAGTTTTAGATCCGAAATATTCAACATTATCTGCTGACAAGAAAAAAACAAAAAACAAAAAACGGGTCAAATGATTTTCCTGACTAAAACTAGACTAAAATCGTTGAGTTTTAGTTGACTAAAATTAGATTAATTAAAATGTTAACTTGGACTAAAATAAAATACGTAAATAATTAAATGTAAAAAAACTGATTACAATTAAATTAAACAATTAATAATAATACAATAAAATCCTACATTCATAATCGACTAAAAATGGAAGAAATCAAAATGGGATGAGGTTGACTGAAACAAACTAACAACTGTGATTTGGGACAAAAACAGACTAAATTTAAAAATGGCGGATAAAATGAACACTATGTGACAGTTACTGAATTTTGCCCTCATACCCCAACACAATTAATGCAAAAAAAGAGAAAAAAAAGCAAATGTTATGATCCAAAATCATTTGTCAAAATTTTTTTACTTTTGCCATCCAGGTGATGTTGTGGGGTCTGCAGAAGTCCCGCCCCCTTTGGGCCGTCAACCTCCAGGATGCAGCGGAGGAGGAAGACGACAACGATGACGAGCAACATCATCAGCAGCTTTTCAACCCTCCGCTGGCCCACTGCGTGTCGGCGGCCAGCTGCGGCAACGTGGTGGCGTGCGCGGCAGAGGACGGCCGCGTGCGCCTGATGCGCGTGGGCGGCGGCTCCAAACTGGAGCGGCAGGGGGCCCTCCAGGCGCACTCCAGGGGGGCCTCCCAAGCTCATTTCGTCCCCTTCCTCTCGCACCCGTACTGGCTGGCCACCGGCGGCGACGACGGCCGCGTGGCGCTCTGGGACGTCGGCAAACACCCTGTGGTGGTCGCTCCCAAAACGGAGGGAAGGAAAGGGAGGAAGGGGAAAAAAAGGAAAGGAGAGGCGGCGCCAGAGCAAGATGAAGCTGATGTGGAGGCGACGGATAAAAACGGAGCCAAAGTGAACATCCGTCACGGAGAGAAAGTCAACTGGTTGTGTCCCGCCTTGCTGAAAGGAACGGTCAGTCTGCTTGTGGCCGATCAGAGCTCCACTTTGACCGTCTATCCTCTTGACGACGCCTAGGTAACGCCATTTGACTTGCACATCCACTTTTTTTTTTTTTAACCAACCTTTATTGACCAAGACACGTTTGATATTCAAAAAGTCTCTACCGCCAATGGAAAATGTCACAAAAAAAAGTATATGATCATAAACAGTCTATTTTAGAAGTGGAAAAAGTGCACGTCAGCCTGCTGCACACTGAAGTGGTTGAAAGCAACTGAACCTGACAGTTGCACAAAAAATACAAAAAAAAAAAAAAGGTGGCAAGCAACTTAACTGAACAACACGTCTGCTGGTGCCACTAATCTATGTGACTGGATAGCCAGTAGGCCAAGATTTTTTAAGGTGGCAAGTCCGCTATATTGCTCCTCCCAAGAAACATTTCTCGCCATAACATCCGTAATCCAAATTGGAGAGCATATGAGAGAGTACTTAGTAGAAACAGCATGATTTATCACGTTTTCAATTTGTTAAACGTAAGAGGACTTCAGACAGTTTACAACTTACCTTAAATACATATATAAATTATATGCTTGATGTTTAGTACAGGAGGAAACTTGTAATTTTTAAACGGCTGTAGAAGTATTCAATTCTAGGAAGTGTTTATGTTTCAGAATCTTCAAAAATGGCTCAATTTGTAGTTCAACCAGATGTGGGTTAAAAAAAAAATAAATGAACCAAACGTGTATGACTTGTCTGTACTAAGTGAATCACAAACTTGTAATTAAATAAATCCCACAGGACAACCAAGAAGACTGACTCATTTTTGTACAAAAACAAGCAAGAAAAAAAAATGTTTTTGTAGGAATAAATTATAAGCAGTTGTTACAAATGCATTCTTCACATTCAAACGGCTCTTGAACAAAAACATTGTCAGAGTATCAGAATAAAAAGGCACAAATATTCCCGTCCATGATGAAACGACAATATTCATCCATGATTTCTTTAAACCTGCCAAAATTTGCAATCAATGTGCCAATACTCGAGCCTTATTGTCATGTTGAAGCTATTCACTGTTCGGATGTACACTTCAGATCAAGCAGACATTTCAGAATTCTCCTTGCTAATTGGACTTTCACAGTCGTCATTGATTTGATGAGAGGAAGTGGTCGTCCTTTCGAGTGTTGTGAGATTGTTGTCGATGGTGGCTGCCAGCAAGGTCTTTCCTTTTGTTTTGTTTTGTTTTTTACAGCTTAGCCAGGCTGCTCTCCAAGGACCGGATGTCAGCGTCGGCCTCTTCGCCTTTGGCTCCGCGGGCGCTGCACTCCACAAATTCCACCTTCATGGGCAGCTGGCTGAAATCAAAGTCCTTGCCTTTCTTGCCAAGGTAGACGCTGGCGCCCGCCGAGCCGTCCTGGGAGCTGAGGGCGGCCGAGCGAGTCACCCGCAGTGTGTTCCTAACAAACAGGACAGAACGAGAAAGTCAGACGACAAACAAAAAACAAAAATGCAAATCATTGGGGTCCCCGCTATCTATTAGTGACTCACAATTCCTTTTCTAGCTGCTGCTGAATCAGTTTGGCTGATTTTGCCATGGTGATATCTGGAAAGAAAAATGTTTAATTAGGGTTGTGGATCCAAATCGGCAGGGGAGATGTTGCCAAGAGACCTTGTTTGTTGCACGCCACCAGGAGTGTGGGGGCGTTCCTGCACAGCACTGCGTCCGTCAGAAGCACGTACAGGAACTCGGCCACGTCTCTCACTTCCTTCTGGAAGATGGCACTGTCCACCACAAACACAATGGCTCTGGAGAGAGGAGGGAAGTTGAGTAGACAACGCATGTAAAAAGCGAGTATCAACTTAAGTGTGTTTAGTTTTCGTTGGCGAAATCAACACTACACCTCAGAACTCTTTCAAATTGTAAATAAATGCATAACCGGTCACCTTTCAATAGTCATGTTCTCACCTGGCTGCCGACTTGAACTTCTCCAAATATTGTGGACGCAAACTGTCGTGACCTGGCAGGTCTATCAGGGTCCAGGTGGTGTTCTGGACAGGGCAAAAAAAACAAAAACAAAAAACAGGTGAAGTCAATGCAATCAAGAATTTAGCCACTGAAAATGGGATTTAAAAAAAACCCACTCTATCATTTTTCACTTTATAAGGAGCACTGCTGTCTGTAATGGAGGTCTGAGTCCGTTTAAACTTCCCGGACAGCAGCTGAAAATAAAACATGAAAACGTGAATATTTCACAGACTCGGACCGGTCTCGTGCCAATTAAGAAGTATTGCGCTGATGATTTTGCTGCTTACCCGGCTGAAGAGAAGCGTCTTGCCAGCGTCGCACAGGCCGACGAGTAGCACCGCACTTCGGACGGTTTTACTGCTCAAAAAGTATTTGAGAAAAACTGCAAGGAGCAAACAAGAAGGGATTCGCTGTTTACGTTCGTTAAATTGAAGACAAGACTCGCGTGGCTAATGCAAGCAAGTGGAAGGACGCTAGCTTGAAACTTAGCCATTAGCTTCCTCACTTCAAAATTCACCAAAGACGACGACGCGTGTTATACATTACCAAATCGACGTATTGTCGTATGTAAAAGTTAAAAGTTTGATTAAAACATGCCATTAAAAAAAAAAAAAAACTGCTATTACATCTTTAGCCTACTAGGCTAACGTTAGCATGCTAACAGCGGCGATGCTAACGTACCGCAGGTGATGATCACAGCTGCCAAAGCGACGAGGACCCCGATGAGGAAAAGCGGGTCCTGGTCTTCCAGTTGCTGGCGCACGGACTCGATGTAAGGCTCCAGCGAGATTCCCGAGTCACTTTTCCCGTCCATGTTGCCGCTTATGTCCGCCTCCATCGATCCGTCCGCTCGTTGATAAAGCTAGTCAGTCAAACGTGAGCACTCCGCGTGGGGAGGACAGGACACGTCTACTTCTTGGAGAATGGCTTGTACTGACGCCATTCAACCTGCTGGTGCCGCTGCTTCCCAACACACAGCCATGAACGATTTTAAAACTAAAACGTGTTCATGTAAATGTGTTAAAATCCCAACTACTTCTTCCACTTTTTTTTTTTTTTTTAACAAATGATCAAATTAAGCAGTTAATGCATCTTCGTGCGTGAAATGTCTGTCGTTAATTCCTAATGGTTTCTTAATTGCACGATGTAACAGCTTTACGCACCCAATTTAATACATCTTTATGAATTTGTCAGCATAAAAATTGTGCCTTTTTTGTCACATTAGTCTCTTAAATCACAAGAATTGGGCTGGGTGGCCACCTCGCTAATGAGGTTCCTGTAATGAGATAGTAAGTGGCATTTTACGCACTGGGTGTTTTATCAAATAAATCATTAATACATATTGGATTTATAGGCGTGAAATTGCTCCCTTTTTGGTCGCATCATTCCCCGAAATGACAAGAAGTGGCTTTGGTTCCCACGATCATTAATGAGGTTCCTGTAATTAGACGTTTACACATTGGGTGTTTTTATTTTTTATTTTTTCAAATGCATCAATCCAACTTTGTGATTTTATTAGGATGGAGTGGGTGGCTTTTGTGACACATCAGTCTGGGGAATGACAAGAAGTGGTTTTGGTTCCCATGCACGTTTATTCCTAATGAGGTTCCTGTAATTAGACGGTGACTTTTACGCAGTGGGTCCAGCCCTTGACTCGCATCCAATGCGCCTTTTTACGCACGGTGGATATTTGACTCCTCACAATGTGTCACATGTCAGAAAGCCGCATTGTCGGCTACTACACTATATAGGAAGAGACTGTGACGGCACCACTTTGTTTCAAGCCGGCGAACTACAGGACCGACCACTGCGTTGAAGGTGGATTTTTAATCCACAAGGACGTTTCGTCATCCGCAGCATCTTCAGGGATACTGAAAAAAAAAAAAATGGTTTCGGCGTTTTTGTATACGTTTTGCACATGGACGTGTGTGTTCGGGCTATCGCTGGGAACAGGTTTTGTTTATCGGCTCCCGGGCATCACCGTGCAGCGGCCGCCGCGCATCGTATCCGTACCCTTACCCGTACAGGAGCTGAGTAGCCCCATTGGGCCGCCCGGCAGCGGCTCCCAACTCAGGTGAGCATACCTGCACAACCTATCTGATGCTCGTATTTGGATCATTTTGCATACTTTTGTGGTGATAAGTGTTATATGCATTTTATTATTTTTTAAACAAGCGCTGATACCGGTCCAATGTATAATGACTCCAAATCCCAGAATACACTTCGATGGCGGGGCGTGGTCGTGGTGCCATCTGTGTCAAAAGCACCGTATCGATACTTTTTAGTAGAATGACTACATTTGAAAGACTTTTAAATGTTTTTGTGGTAGTTTTCTTTATTTCTGTAATATTTAGCTGAATCATATGACAGAATTTGGGCAACATTTATATGCAAGTATAACATTTTTTCTCCACCTTTGGAAAAAGCACAACTATTTCAAACTGTATTGCAAATTGAGTATTTTACACACAGCTTGTCTGTCATCCGGTGCCTTACATAGGAACTGGTGTCAGTATACCGTTTCCAAGACGGTGTCCTGTCAGGTGCACAATGGGAGCCAAGCCACGGTGCAGAGGGTGCTCCAGACCTGCCGCTGGCCTGCAACTTGTCCCAAACTTCTCAGGTACTTAGTACTTAGTCATTTTGTCGCTTTTTTGGTCTTTTTTTTTTATCTCACTCTTTTTTTTTTTTAAACGTTATATCATGTTTTTTTTTTTTTAATTTAATGTATTTTTTTTTACATAATCTCCACTCGCATCTTTCCCCCCATGAAATGACAAAAAAATAATAAGAAAAAAAATGGCCTAGTAAATATTCTTCCGTATGTTTTATTTTTATTTTTTTAAATCAGCTACAGGACGGTCCTCAGACCAGCCTTCATGGTTTCCTACAAGCAGGTGACTGCGTTGGAATGGAGATGCTGTCCCGGCTTTGTTGGCAAGGATTGTCGTGAAGGTAAAATTATTCGTATTTTGTTCCTCCGTCTTAAAAAAAATACAATACAGGAAGAACACGGTGTTTGTTTAAGAGTGTCTGAAGGCTACATCCGACTTGTTAGCAACACCAGGCAACTTCCTGAGCTGCATTTAATGTCCGCTGGTGTGGCTAATTGTGCTACTCTGTAGGTGGTCCCTTCATATGACTCGTGCTTGTTTTAACCAAGTCTGTTTTGGTTTACCTTTAGGCATATAAATAACGGCATTCTCTACTTTTACTACATAAGCAGGACTCGTACTGCTCTGTTAAACATTCATATTGTTGGAGTTGAATGAATGAAAACCACAATGGAATGTCCGGCAGAGCAGTAAAACGAGTGGTGCTAGTACACTTTAATGATGTCCACTGCTGATCTTGGAGTCGGACACCTCAGACCACAAATGGTGCATATAGTCCAGTGCATATAGTCCTTATATGACACTTTGTAAAAGTATAACAACAAATAAAATCCTGACGTCATGTGAGACATTTTGCGATACATATTCATACATACAAGTGAACTAAGCATTTTGAGTCCCACTCAAATTTCCAGTGTCAACAAGTAGTGCAGTGCCATGCTAGCTGGAGATGATGCTTAGCTGCTAATGCTAGCTACTAGCCAATTGAACCGTTTGCATTCAAGTTTAAAATTTATGAATTAGTTGAAGTTGTATGCGTAATATGTGCTTATAAGCCGGTGAAAAATTTCAGGTTCTTTGAATCTATCCATTGTATGCAGTGTAGAATTTTGCAAATTCAATATCCTTGATTTTCTTTGGGACAAAATGGAGGGCAACCGACATCCAAATCAATCTTCAACCTAAAAGCAAACAGCACCTCTGTGAGATATTTCATCCTGTCCTGTTAAAGCTTGTTACATAATTATGCTCTCAAAGCGCTGGCATGGCCTGCCCAAAGTTGTTCATAATGACCCCAAGACTCCATTTTTGCTTGTTGGTCATAATTAGCATTGTTGCACTTGGAAAGCCACGATTTTGGCTCGGCCTAAGAAAGCACACATTAGCTCATAGTATCAAGAGAGATTTTATTACAAAGCCGTTGCAAACGATTATTTATGCTGGTCTGGATATTATTTCACACCAAGATTAACACACGGTTATTATATCCGCTCTTTGTCTAATGCCAGCGATTATGGTTCACTTGAGACCAAAAGTGGCTGCAGAAGTGTGAAGAAGTTTTACGCTGTTTATTTAAGGCTTGACGGAACTGATTTACGCACTCCAAATCATCGCCATATGGACGGCTGGCACGCTACATTGGATTTGGTTAATTACACCTTTAAAAACAAAAAGAAAAAAAGAGGCTGATGTCATGGACAATTGCGCAGTGAGGAGTTGCGAGGACTGGCAGAGGAAGGGACAGACACTTTGAAGGTGTTCTTACACCAGCTGCTACATAAAGCATGGCTGTCTTAACTTGGATAACCTCAACTTTAGGTACATGTGCACAATCCAGTGAAAGGCAAAAAAACAAAAAACAAAGTGTTTCACATGGTGCCTTTACGTAGATGGGATTGTCAAAGACATTTCTGGAAGTCTTTATGCTGTACTGTACATGTTTTTGTAGACAGCAGAAAACGGCCATGTTGGGGCCATGAGCCAGCGGTGTCATCAGTGAAGATGACCTTATCATCTGTGGTTCTGTTTTGATGAGATTTTGGCCCCAGACACTCCCAGAAATGGAGTGTGTCTTGTTGTTTGGTGTCTTTTTTTTGTGTGAATGAGAGCCAAAGGTGGTGTTGACACAAAATGACAATTGCTGGATTCTACTCTTAACATTCCTCGAAATATCGAATATGTTTTGTGCAACTATGAGTTTAATCTCTCAGACATTGTATGTTATATCGTTTTGTCACAAATTAGGACATTCATAAATCTTTTGATCAATGGTCGAGAGCTCCATCAATAGCCGCGTTGTAGATTTTCCTTGACCTTTGGCATTCAAGCTTTGATGTGATCTCCAAAGGCTGCAAATTTGCAGGCTGACTTTGACTCCCCATTTCGCGTGTCTGTCCTGTTCACACCGAGCGGAGAAAAAAAAAGGGGGATAATGATTCATTTTGACATTGCGCTGATCTTCACCTTTTACCAATCGGCCATCTTTCTGCTCCACAATACTTGATCTCTCTTTCCTTTCTATGATCATCCAGATTAAATGAGGTGTGTGAGTGGGCAAATATTGAGAGCCTCAATGATGATGTCAGCCATTGATCTTGAGAGGTGACGCTACCCTGAAGACGGAGTTTTTTGTTGTTGTTGTTGTTTTTGGTTATCATACGGACCACATCGAGAGGACTACTTGGCCCAAAAAGATGTCTTTAAATTTTGGAAGCATCCTGTCATTAAAGGTGTTAGAATTGAATATAATGAACCTGAGATCTGGATGTGTCTTGGATGTTCTGTCCAAAGTATTCCATAGAGTAGATCCTGTGGATAACTTGTAAGCGAGCAGACCTCGCTGGTGAGGCCTGTAGCAATAAATGATGGCAGTGTCACATGACCGTGTTGAAAGTGAAAGCTTTTAAAGTCTGGAATGGATTCCCTGACCAGTTCCTGACCTCCAGATTCAAGAGGAACAAAGCAATTTACTTGATGATTTTTACGTACTGTATCGACTAGATAACCTTCTCCTTGCTGGTTGTGGTAAGGCCATCAAACAGATTGATACCCCACATGTGGTTCTGTAGACTGCAACTGTGGCAATGTGAGCATACGAGTGATGTATCGATTACATGGCCGGCCGGTTGTGGTCACATTTAGGTCAGACGGTCACCTTCTAACTTGCTAAATCTCAGCTGTTGTCATCGCTCTCATACGCTTGATGGATGATATTCCTCTCCGTTCCGTCGTGCTCCTTTTGTGTTTTCAATTTCTGGCCAAATTTGTCGCTAGCTTTTGCTGAAGATGTGACTTGATGACCTGAAAGTAGTTGACGCTTACGTCGCCACCCTTTTCACATGACACCGTCAAATCAATTGAAGCGCAATAAGCTGACCTTTTAATTCGTTTCCGTAACAGCCGCTGCTCTCTCCCCCTGCGGAATCACGCAAGATCATTGAAAGATGATGAGCGCACGTCTGCGCCATCAAGCCCATCCGTCACCTCCTGCGGTTGAAGGCTCGAGGAAAAAAAAAAGGGGTCAGGCAGACGCTGCCAGATGATGAGATGTTGATTGGCATCGGCCTGAATTTGTCATTGCATCACGTCTAGCAAAATGTTTGTCACGTCTCCCTTTATTGGGATGGCGTGTGAGCTGTCAAGTGGCATCATGGCGGGGAGGCTTGAACGGTGCCAGTGCGGTCTTGCGGCCGTCTTGCTTTTTTGTTCACAAATAGTGATTTCGACTCTGTCACTTTGTGGGTGGGTGTGTCACCAAAAGAGCTTGTGACACTGTGATTTGTGTTCGTCTGTCAGGATGTGTGTAGGTGTGTGTGCGTGTGTGTTCATGGCAGCTGTTGTTGATGGCAAGCAATATTTGACCACTTGGTGGTTGGGGCCACAGTGGGATGCAGCCAGTCTTCTTGTCTGCGTTTCTTGGATCTATATTCAGGTCTGATAGCACACTTTAGTGTACTTTACAAACTATCTAGTGCTTGAAGGGATACTTGACTCATATAACCATTTTCAACAGTAAAAAGATATTTTGTCTATAATTAATGTGACAACTTCATTATTTTTCATGGAAATTTAGTACCTTCTAAAAAAACAACAACATTTTGCCACTTGCTGTTGACTGAAAATGACATCATAGGTGCTCTGGAAACAACCAATCATGGCTCACCTGTTGTCTGTTTGGTCATGTGACTTTCGCAAATCGAGCCATGATTGGTCGTTACCCGTTTCCTGAGCACGCGAGATGTCATCTTCAGTTGACAGCAAGTGGCAAAAAGTGTTTTTAAAGGTATTAATTGTAAATGAAAAATAATGAAGTTATCACATTGAGTACATGCAAAATAGTATCTTTTTACAGGTGAAAAAGGAGGGAAGTCAACCCCCCCCCATCAAATAAAAAAATCGTGAAAATAATGTGTTGTGAGCTGAATGGTTGGATCCCAAAGTGCAGACACAAATAAGGTTTTAACTATTTATTCACATAACTTGACTAAACGAAAAATGAGAATGCATTGAGAATCACGAGACGCCAAACAAAGTGAAATTTCTGCAGAAATTCGGTGGGAATGCTGAAAGCTGAATGCTAATAAAATATCGCCCAAGCGAGGTTTGAACCGGCGCACTTGCATGTCTCCATAACGCCAGGCAAGTATTTAACGTGAGCCAATTTGGCTTGTTGAAAATCATGGCTAATGGCCTATTTATATGTAAGTGATATCTAAAAGTAATCCCCCCACCCCCATTCATTTAGATGGAAAAATCAAACTAATGATATCCAATGGAAAAATGCAAAAAAATAAAAATAAGATTCACGCAATAGCGCCACCTAGGCATGCAGTACCCGCCATTCATTTAGATGGAAAAGTGGGAACTAAGATAGTTGTTACACATGTAATCACTTAGCATAATTGCCGTGTATACATTTGCAATGTACAGTCGCAGGTGGGATTCGAACCCACGTCCTCCTGGTTACTGGACAATTTATTTTAACAAGTACACCACTGAGCAGTATCACAGAGCTGGTAATGATGAGTTGTATCATACATATGTATGGAAGTGGGTGTGGAAAGTGTGACTTAGAAAAAGTTCAATGTTAGTCCCATTGAAAATGAATGGGAAGTTGATATTTAACATTAAATTGTGCGACTACTGTAAGTACTGTGAAATCAGACGATATATTCCCAAGATGGCGTAAATTTTTGAAGCAAGTTGTAATATGAACAGTGTAAATCGGAAGTATTATGTGGAAGTTATTACACGGCAAAACAAAGTGTGGAGAATAAAAAGCGCATTCCCACATATGTTATTCCCCTGATTGACAAAATCAAGGGTTTATGACCGCAAGCTCCCAAGCTCATGCTGCCACTTCGCCGATTTTTTTCGATCTCCGGGGAGCTTCTGTGCCAGCAGTCACAACATGGGGTCGTCCCTTCCCTCTGCGGTTGAGCCGTCCGTCTCCAGAGTTTGGGATGACGAATCCTTTGGAATGCGAGCCATTTGAAATGTAGACTGTCCCTTCCGCTTGTGGCCGAAGAGGTGGAAATGCGGCGTTGAGAAACCGAAGATCCGATCCAGCACACCGCAGGACCGGATTGATGTGCCGGGAGACCCGCTGACACGGGGGCTACGCGGCGTCCGATTTCAGCGAAAGGAGAAACCTCAGCGGCCGCTGTTAGCATTGTGAACCCCGCGCGCGGTTGCGGATGCCGATTTAGGCAGAGCGCAGATGTTGGGGTCATTTTTGTTGCCGTGTTATTTATGAGCGCCAGTTGTTTCACGTTTTTGCTTTTTCTGCTATGACCACAATGTGGGTGGGGTCCTGTCTGCGGGACTGACAGTTGACATTCCACAATGCAGACTTGAACCCAAGAACGGAGAAAAGCTTCCATTTTGAAGAAACATAAGCTTTTCCTGTGGACCGTGTTCATACAAGTGATCCATATCAATCAACAATTTATGTGGAAGTACGTGCTTTACAACTTACTGCTCATAAATTCTTACAGGAGTGTTTTTTTTTTGTTTGTTTGTTTGTTTTTTTACCCCAAGGATCACTCCAAAATCAACATTATGTTTAGATTAGCCTCCTATACTTAACAGTAGCATTAGTCCGTGTGGAAAAACAATCAATGTAAAACCCTATAAAATTAGATGTATATGATGTAAAATCAGCAAGACAGCAAAAACGGACGACTATATAAATTGAAATGGATCAGTGATTTGAAAAGAATCTCGTAATAACGATTTAAAATGAGCAATCACCAAACCAAATGCGCAATCACGGCTCAGCTTCAGAAAACGGGTGAGCGCAAATTGAACGCTACCTGAACAGCTGTGATGTCATTTTAAGTCGACAACTGGCAAAATGGCTGCCCCCTGAGATGGTTAAAAACAACTTTATTCTGCTGCAAATAACTCATATTTCACAAATACAATATTAAAATCAGACTAGTGGGGCTGCATAGAGCATATTATAGTAAAGAATATTTTTGTTTGTACTTGAATGTATCTTTACGGAAGAGGATTAGGGCCAGTGAAGAGAGAGAAAAATGTTGACAGGATTCTCACTTTAAATTCAGAATTCTGAGAATAAAGTGAGAATCCTGCCAGACTTTTTTTTTTCTTTCTTCACTAATCCTCTTCCGTATATCTTAACTGCTCTATTTTTATTTTTACGTTCATTAATGTGGTTAATGACATGTATTATATATCTGAGACTTTTCCCATGAGGATGAATCGGTGTCTTACTTTCTGATGACTCACTCTCTCACAAACCAATACCACCCATTTATGTGTTAAATCATGTCCCGACAGTTGAACGCGGCGGTCGCCATATTCGATGAAACAGCGCCACGCTCATTGCTGAGGCCTTTGCCAGGAAAGAAGTCCTCATTTGTTTGAAGCGTGCCTTTAAATATGTCTTTTTGTTTGCCCTGCGGCCATGTAAAAATATTGGCCAGTGTGGATCTGTATGTTCCAACGGTTGTGAAATTGTTTCCGCCGCCAACTTGTCTTTTTTTTCTGTCTGCAGAGTGCATGAACTGCACCACCATCATGGACATGAATGTCAGAATCAACAGCATCGAGTCGCAGGTAAACAAGTGGACTACTTCTTCTTCTTCTTCTCCTTCTTCTTCTTCTCCTTCTTCTTCTCCTTCTCCTCCTTCTCAAGTCAAGTTTATTCCCCTGATCAAACCACAAAAGGGCAAGGAAAACCCCCCCAAAAAAACCAAACCCCTCAGGGGAAAAAAAATAAACCTTGAGAAGGGGTCACAGATGTTCTTCTTAATTCCTCTCCTTCTTCATTCTTCCTTCTTCATTCTTCTCCTTTCTTCTGCATCATTCTTCCTTCATTCTTCCTTCATCTTCTTCATTCTTCTTTCTTCTTCTTTCTTCTTCTTCATACTTCCTTCATCTTTTTCATTCTTCTTTCTTCTTCTTCATTCTTCCTTCATCTTCTTCATTCTTCTCCTTTCTTCTTCTTCATTTTTCCTTCTTCTTCTTCATTCTTCTCCTTTCTTGTTCTTCATTGTTTATTCTTCCTTCATCTTCTTGATTCTTTCTTCATCTTCTTCATTCTTCTTCATTCTTTCTTTTTCATTCTTCCTTCATTCTTCTTTTTTCTTCTTCTTCTTCTTCTTCTTCTTCTTCTTCTTCTTCTTCTTCTTCTTCTTCTTCTTCTTCTTCTTCTTCTTCTTCTTCTTCTTCTTCTTCCTCTTCTTCTTCCTCTTCTTCTTCCTCTTCCTCTTCTTCTTCCTCTTCCTCTTCCTCTTCCTTCTTCTTCTGCTGTGACAGATCAAGTTGTTGGAAGATATGCGGCTGCCAGCGCCAACTGTCGCCAGGCCAACACAGGGATCGGTTGGCAATGAGGTGGACTCGCCGCTCCCAACTCCACCAGGTATGGCAATGCATTGTTTCAATCTTACCAATAATTCAACATAAAAAGCAGGACTGCGCTTTTTGGGAAAAATTAATTAAAAGTCAATATCGAGATTTATTGTGGAGGGGAAAAAAATCATTTAGCATTTTGTAGGTATCGCTGGGGTTGTGTACCATGCTGAATTTTGCATCTGTATGTCAAAATACCCCCAAAAGCCAAAGAAATGAAATCACACAGCTCACTGAGAGGAAGTCTCAGCGAAAGCTTCCTCAGCCGACATACTGTAAACGGATCTATCGATTAAAACAGCTGCGTGTGGTTGCGAAGTCATACCGGGGCCCATGGGACCACCGGGCAAGGCCGGACCTCGGGGTCCACCAGGAAGATCGGGCCTTCCCGGAGTCATCGGTAAGACGTCGTCCACATTTTGTAGGAAGGAGGGTCATCTGTTCAACTTCTGAATAATAACTGTTGGTGTTCAGGCAACAAAGGGGACAAAGGCGTACCTGGTGAAGGTGGTCTCCCTGGCCCGCCTGGCCCACCAGGTCCTCCGGGTCCTCCTTCCAGGGCTTCTATCGTACACGTGAGGGGGGATGTCTTTCAAGTGGATGAGCAAGGTGAGAAGAGGTCACACTTACAACAGCTACTCAACCCTTCCTCAAAGCGAATGAATGGAAAAGAGTTTACAGGTGGAAACAGTGATCTCTGTAAGTATTTAAACTAGCAATGTGTCTTACGCATTTAGCGAAGCATGTCTTTACAAGAGAAGCGTAAGTGAGTTTAATTGTTCCCGTGTGCTCAGCTGACGTTAGCTGTGCCACACTTTATTTACAGCGGCCTGACTCAAGACCACCGGCAACAAAGGGGCTGAAGCTCAAGTTTCAAATCACAACACTCGAGTTAGTTAACTTTTTGACTTAGTTAACCCAAAAAGTTGAGTCAAATTAAATTAATAATCCACAAAAAACATCTTAGGGTTGTTTTGTGATTTGTTTTATTTTTATTTTATTTATTTATTCATTTTTTTATTTTGTTTTGTTTTGTGGGTTAAAGGGGCATGACGCAACTTAAGACTCAAATTGAAGTTTTAAAATAACCATATTTTTCACCCACACGTTTTAAGAATTGTATAATGGACAGAAGGCACTATTGTGCCACAATAACTGTTGCCTCTATTTTCCTCTAAAGTTAAATAATGTTGGCATGGTCTGGCCGGAAACCTTAACTTTTGCTCTGAGCATGACGTCATGCTCATGATCCTGGCCGTGCACGTCGTTGGCGTCCATTCCGCGTTTTGCCAGAGGGGTCGCAAATGTGCAAAAACTCTGAATCCTGCGTCATGGGCCTTTAATTAATTGAACAACCCACTTGCATTGGGTCATGATAACCGACTCAACTTGTTCGGCTAAATAGCTGAATTTAAATGAATAACCCACAAAGCAAACCCTGCTTTTGAGGTTGTTTTGTGAATTATTCATTTGACCTCAACTTTTTGGCTTAATTGAATAAACCCAAATGAATTGCAGGGTCAAAAATGAACTGACCCATCTTTTTGAGTAACCCAATGTGGTTGGTTATTTATTTGGTATAACTTATTGGGTTAATAGAATACATCCAAAAAGTTCCGTTGGTCTTTTTTTTTTTTTTTTTTTTTTTTTTTTTTTTTTTTTTTTTTGTGTACCCAATTTGGGTTAGTTTTGACCCAACTGTTTTTGGTTTGACAGATGCAAATGTACATAGTGAATTGGGCTGACCAATTTTGAAAAATAATCCAATAGAAGTTTCCCACCCACAACCCCTCAAATACTGTATTGCGATTTTTATTTTTCCAAGGTCCTCTTTCCGTGTTCCATGTTTTTCTCTTGAATCGTTATTCTGGGCATGTTGGACTGAGGAGTGAGGACAGAGGCCTGTCTACACTCGACAGCATTACTACGTCGCAATAAATTCCATCTTCAATTCTCAGTTGGTTATCATCACATTTATCCTAATAGATATCACAGGTTGTTTTCTCGCTTCCACTCAAGTCAGAGAAAAAAAAGGGAAAAAAAGACAAATGTAGTGATTAGAGGCATAAGAGTAACACTTTTTACACTTGTAATATAGTAATGTAAAATAATCTACACAGTATCACGTTATGTACAGTATTCAGGGATTTTTTTTTCCACAATTCATCAGTTTTTTTTTTTCATCAGTCTCTTTTTATTAACGGATTGACTGGCAGCCATTTTGAGTGAAGCAAGCCCCTTCGGTCCCAGCTGTTTTACTGTATTTTCACAGAGTATTCTGTTCTATTGCTATAAAAACATGGAACCTACCAAAAGAAATATTAGAGTCTCTTCTTTCATCAGGAAAAATATATATGTTTATCTGTTTCCTTTTTGCAGCAATTAGCATTAGAATATAGCGAAATTTCATCATTTTTCACATTCCCGGTGAAAACGCTGGCAAAAGGAGCTTTTTGCAACATGCACTGATTGATCTCTTATACTCTGCTGCCACCTACTGGCCTACCATTGCTTCAACCGGTCTCTGCAGTTGAGAGGATGCATCAAAGCCTTCTGTATGCGCTAGCATTAAAATAAATAAATAAATAATAATAAAATAAATAAATAAAAATAAATCAAAACGTATAAATACGTCTTTGGGACACTTAAAACATTAAAAATAGGACGTATTTACACGTTTTTGGGAGCAAATGAGTTAATAATGAGTTTGCATGGTGAAATAGTGGTTAGCACATCTGCCTCATAGTTCTAAGATCAGGATTCGGATTCCATTTCATACTTCCTCCCACATCCCTCAAACAAGTTTGCTCAATTTAAGACTTTGAATTGTCCATAGGTGTGAATGTGAGTGTTTATCTGCAGGCGAGCTCGCCTAAAGTCAGCTGAGACTCATGACCCAAATGAGGACAAGTGCTATGGCAAATAGATGGCTGACCTCATTTCTGCTTTGCATGATGCGAAGGTTGACAAAGAGTCATTGTAAAAGTGTTGTGTTCTGTCTAGTAGCACACGAAAAAGAAGCATTGCTGAAAATAGAGCGAGTGCAGTTTGATTGTGGCTCTTCCCACTAGAAGGCAGCAGACATCCACGCACCCGTCACGCTCCTGTGGTCGACTTGCTCTGATGAAGTTGTGTCTGCGGGTCTGGAACAATGCAGATTTGGGTCTGCGGGACCGTGTTCGCTTCAGGGGGGGAATCGAGCGGCCGTAAATCGGCCCTAATTTGTTAGCTGTCAGCACAAGAGTGTGCGTTTGGGGGAAGACGTCGTGGCCCGTGGCCAGCGAATGGAGGAGATGGTCTGCCACTCATGTTAACTTTCTTGGCCAGGCCTCCAGCTTGGAGCAAAAGCGGAACATAAGGAAATGACTTCCAGAGGAAAATTTGGTTCTTTTTTTTTCTGCATGGACGCTCGCCATCATGTAACAGCACAACTTCATCATGGGCCAAGCTGAGCATATGCTGAAGTGAAGAGGAAGTGGGACGGAGTGTGGCGGACTGTTCTTTTTTTTTTTTTTTTAAAGTTTTCTTGAAAGCATCTTACATGGTGAGAAGGCGGCGCCCATTCCAACTCTCCCGTGTTTTCTGTGAAAACATGTTCAAGTGTCCAATATGCGTTTAATGAGCGCTAGCTTGGATTGTCACTGTCACAGCGGGAATAATAATATAACTTCATCTCTTATCTCAACTACCATGTTATCCTAATTAGGGCCCGATTATAATCGGCCGATTATTGGCCTTCAAACATCGGCCAAAAGAATTGGCCAATTGGGCCAAATGGCCGATTCTTTCCCTCTTAAAACATTATCGAAGTAAACCAAAGTTTCTGACTCTGTGAAAGTACCCTGAACGCACCATTTTGCTTGCGTAGCATTAGCTACTAGCAAGTGTATAGCGTATGTTATTCTGGTTATTCTGTTGTCCCTAAACGGTCTTTAAGTTGTTTAATGACACTGCAGTTGGAGTTAACTGTAAAACTAAACATACAACGTTAAGAATTACATCCACTGTATATTTAAATACAAAACATGCTTCATTTTTAAAACATCGCTAGCCTAGCGCTAGCAGGAAGTTAGCATCGACTTCGGGAGTGTTTTTCCTTCAAATAACGAATCTCCACACACAATTGTCGTGGGAACGTATACCCACAGATGAGATAACACTACGCAAAGGCACACATTCTTCCCAATATGAGAATTCAATCGCAACTTTCTTCTGTACTCACTTTAAGTGTGTACGCTATGAATGCACGACACCACACTGCCCCCAAGAGGCCAAAACACACAGGAGCAGTCAAGTCAAGTCATCTTTATTTATATAGCTCTTTCAAACAGCCTTAGCTGTCAGTATTTGTATTATATATAATTTAAAAAATTAATTGGTAATTGGGTTTTTTTTTTCTGCCAAAAATCGGTATTGGCATCTGCCTCAAAAGATGTATGTTGGTCGGGCCCTAATCCTAATTCAATTTCTGGCTTCCTACTGTGTACCGGGGTGGAGAAGCCATCGTGGCCGTGGGCCGTACACAACCCGCCGAGCGCTTTTGATCCCACCCGCTGTGAATTTGTAAAAACAAATAGAGACTCAGAGGAAACGGCCAAAAACATCCAAGCCACAAATGAATCCAATATAGTATAATAATAATAATAATAATAATAAGCACTTTGGCTGGCATATATTAAAGTCCTCTGTTTTCTTTTCCTCCTGTCAGATTTGTTTTCAATAATTAGTCTTGTGCAAAAATAAAAGTGCAGCCTACGCTTGGGTGGGGTGGGAAAGGAAACCGTCATGAATGTTCTTTTTTTTGTCACTCATCCGTGCAGTTGCTTGCACCATTCAATATCATCGTGATCCGAGGTTGGGATTATACAGCTCCCCTGCAGGGATGTCATGTGATCCATCTGGATCGTGTGTACTAGTAGAACTTCCTTCCAAGCAAGTCTCAAAACTACACACACTTAAGATGTTAAATACGACATCATAAGATGGACAACAAATGTTCCCTACATATTAGAGATGTATATTATGATGCTAAAAGAAAAACGTGTCATTCAACAAACCGTTTACGCTTGCATTAAAACGCGTCTGCTTGGAAGGCAAGTCGCATCACATGAAGACCAAAACAGAACTAACGTTCCTCTCTATTTTTGTACAAAAATATTTTGCAAGTGCGTGTATCATGGTGAAAATGTACAGTGTAGTGGATATAAAAAGTCTACACACCCCTTGCCAGATGCCAGGTTTTTGTGATGAACAATATTAGATATTTTTGAGAGTGGAATGAATTCAAAACCGAATTAAAAGCATTGACGCATTTGTGCTTATTTTTCATTTTTTTGTCCAGATGGAGAGTACATCCGTCTAAATGGCCCCCCTGGGCCACCCGGTCCACCCGGCCCACCTGGCCCTCAAGGTGCATACGTCGTCCAGGAGCCACAAACATTCATTTCACTTTTGTATGAATACACAATAATTCTTTAAAACAAGCATTGCTGTACACAAAGTGCTGTACATGAAACAGAAATCGGTCTTGCAGTAAAGAATAAGTAAAACAAGAACAAAACATTGCAAGTATACAAGTGAATAAAATTTACATCAATAAATTAATTACAAGAAGTAGGTAAGTGAAATAATAACAATAGTAATTGTGTCCAATTCCTGTGTACAGGTCCATTGGGACCGAGGGGCCCTGCTGGGATTCCAGGCATTCCGGGACAGAATGTGAGTACTTTCCCCCCCCCGAATGTTCAACAATAAAAACGTAAATGATCACGAACACGTGTCCGTGTGTTTTATACCAGGGCAAGGACGGTGACCCCGGCCAGCCTGGGATTACTGGACCCAGAGGTGATCCGGGGCAAACGGTGAGGCCCACTCATTGATAACAAATGTTTGTTTTAGGCCCAACAAATGGATCAGATATTATTTCCAACTTCCATGATGTCACATGATCAAGGTTATTTTGGTTAACTACAATGAACGAAAAAACTAAAATTCAAAAATCAATTTTGTTAACGAAATAAAATAAAAATGAAAATGCTTTTTTTAAAAATGAAAACAAACTACATTTTATGTTTACAAAACTAACTATAATGAAACCAAAAATTATCTTTGTTTTCGTCTTTGGTAATTAATTTCATGCATGAGCCTTTGGGGATGATTTTAAATGTGATTTTAAGTAGATTTATTTTTTATATTAACCAGAAAAAAGGACATTTGCAAGTGTGTCACACAGAAGCGACGTGTCATCAGGCAGCAGCCAATAAAAAAAAAAAGCACCTTCAGATGACGTCACTCCTGTGCTCTTTTCAAAATATTGCACAATAATACACATTTAAAAAAAAAAAAAAACTAATACTGAAAATAACTAAAACTAAACTAAAACAAAGCATTTATTCAATAACTAAAACTAATAAAAACTAACAGAACCACCCTGAAAATGAATTCAAATTAACTCTATTTCAAAACAGTTCTCAAAACAAAATCAAAACTAACTGAAATGAAAAATTCCAAAACTATAATAACCCTCCACGTGATCCATCCAAAAGGTTTCTTCCAAGACGTGCTCCAGTCCGTGACTAATCGTCTCCCTGCTCTCTTTGTCCAAGGCCACTTTGCGCCCCTCTCCAGCGGGCCTCCGCCTTTTTTAAACTGCTCCCAGCGTAATGATTTAAGAGCGGAGGTCTGCCGAAGACTCGGACGAGCGTATGAGAACGAGAGGGTGCTAAAATTTGTTCTCTCTTTTTCTTTATCCCTCCGTCAGGGGCCTACGGGTGAAGCAGGCCAGCCGGGCCTCGATGTGAGTACCCGCTTGTTGTGTTACGTTCAGCAGAAACGGGAAAGACGTGACAAGATGTTTGTCTTGTGTTTTTTTTTCACAGGGGCGACCGGGGCTCAAAGGGGAGCCAGGTGAAAGCTTCAACGATGTAAGAAGTGTCTGCTATTTGACTGACAACCATATCCACACTGTTTTTACATGTCAACAAAATATTTGTAAAAGAAAAGTATGATCAAAAATAGCATTGTAAATTTGCCAACATTTATTATTATTATTATTATTATTATTATTAATTAATTTACCAGACTACAGTTGTAATATTGCAAGAACACCTTTGTTGTAATGTGGAAATAATCCAATTTAATTTTATGAGACAAACATGAAATTAAACCCTATAAAGCCTGAATCATGAAATATATGAGAGAAAAATTCAGATTCCTTGTCAAAAGGGTATTATTTTCTGGTTCTTTTGAACACAAAAAAAATAATCATTTGAAAATCAACACACACAACCATATATGTCTTTTGGTTTGTGTCATATTTGATACATCTGGTCACAATGCCTTAAATGTGTACATTTATAACTGTCAAAAAATATTAAACACATTATTTCCAAAATCGGAAAGAACATTTCCTACCACTATTAATAAGTATAGGTGTCTCTCCTTTCTCAATTGGGGCGATCTTGCAAGGTCGCTGGGAAAGCCATCAGCTGGGTGATACTGCCCTCTAATGGATTAGCCGTGCAACGCATGTGTCAGATTATATACGTCAGGGTTTTAATGAAAAATATTATACTCATGGAATAGAGGGCTCAAAATGTCTTGTATTTAATATGATACATTTGGTATTATAGGGTTAAAGTAATTTTACAAGAATAAAATGGTATTTAATAATACTAGAAGAAAATGAGTCCCATTATTAGCTTATATCGCGCTTTACAATGCATTCATGCGCGAAGACTCAAAACAAAACGATGCAAAAAAATAATCAGTAGTATTTATTTATTTTATTTTTTAAATCCTAATATTGTGAGAATAAATTTGGAATATATTATGCGATATTACTCAAGAGTTTTGTACTCGATAATCATAATATTACCAGCAAAAAAAAAAAGAATAAAGTCCTAATATTATAATAATGATATTACATGAAAGCACAAAGCTTATATTGCAATGACAATTGTATGTCCATTATGCTTGTGTTAATTAAGTGTGCCGTTTTTTGTTTTTTTTTAATTGAAGCCGGACGCGCTGCCCCAACTCAGGGAGGCTTTGAAGATCCTGGCTGAGCGGGTCCTCATCCTGGAGCACATGATCGGCATTCACGGTGAGCCACAAACAGAATTTGACATTAGAAGAATCAACAAAGTGAACATGCGCCTATTAAAATAAATGACAACAAAATCCCAAAATGATGTCATAATTTCAAAATAGCTATGTTGTATCTTGATGCAAAAAGTAGAGGCATAAAAATACACATGATTTATGTATGCTAATTGCATCAGTGCGCACACCCTAAAACAGGACTTGATGACGCATTCAGACGATTTGGGTAGGAGTTGAACAACATGACACATACGGGACTGATGCCGCAAAGAACGCTCCAAGCAAATATGTCCGAACGCGAGGGCGACTCTTGCTTGAGGTCACTCCACTGATTTTTCAATTCGATTTCGGTCTGGGCTCTGCTTTGAACTTCATTTACTTTTGATGGAGAACAGCGGCTCTCAAACTTGTTCCACCAAGTACCACCTCAAAAGTGACTTCATGTAGCTCTCCACGTACGAACATAAAGACCAAAACGGAAAATGGATTTGAGTCTACTAGTCATACTCAGTGTAGCGAGTAGCGACCCTTCAGTTGTGTAACGTGAATTTGGGTTTAGTTTTACAAGTTCCGACTGTCTGAGAAGCTTGAAGAAAGATGTCCAAACATGATTGGATGAACAAATTAGTGTGCAATCGAGGAAAGCGAGCGAGTGAGCTTGTGTTGACAGTCGGGAAAATATTTATGATGTCATCGATTCGTCGTCAATGTCACCTATCATCAATTATAGGGCTGGGTCTAAAATATCAATATATCGATATCAAATCGATATTCCTCTTCATAGCACTATATCTATTCATAAAACCATGAATCGATACTTTTAATACAGTTCAACCCTCCCAATTGTGGAAGTTCCACAAATGTAAAATAAATAAATAAATAAAACCACAAATAAATTTGTGAATACTGAACCAATATTATACGGGGGTCAACTTTACGTGGATAATGTATTGTACTATTTGTAACAAATTTAATGTACTGGATTAAAAGAAATGAAATTGAAAACAATCTCACTTGATACTAGGGATGTAACGATACCGGCAATATCGTGATATTGCCATATTAAAACTGCTACAATATATTGTCGTCGTCATGTCACAATGTTAAAAGCAGGACGTTAAAAAAAAAAATCAGGTTGATTTCCATTTGTGCAGTTCTAGCATCCTCTGGTGGCTATTTTTTTTAGTGCAGTTTCATTTTCACAAGGCATGTTTTGGCCCTTCCATGGTTCAAATCCACACTAATGATCACGTAATAGGTTTGTGAACAGAGTCAATATGTGGAGGAAGACAATGTGTGTTTACATTAGTAAGTGCCTCAATATTAAGTGTTATTAAAGATTGCAGATTGATTATATTCATTGCTATAATGTACGAAAACACAATATTGTGTGTGTTTATTTTTTCTAGTATGAGCTCACTTTTTATAATATTGTGACCTTTTTTGTATCGCCAACCTCCCCACAATATTGTGATAATTACCGGAATTGTGACCTTCATATCGTCATAAGATCATATTGTGATGTTTGGATATTGTTACATCCCTACTTGATACAGTTTGAATTCTGCAATTGTTTTATCACACCACAAGAGGGAGCACAGGTTATGAATTGATACATGATTTGATTAATTTAATGTATTTTGTATTATTCATTTGATATTTACTTTTCATTTTTATGACTTAATTTTTTTTAAATGGTTATTTTAGTTATGTTTTAGTGTTTTTGTATGTTTTCATTTTCAAATGGGAAACAAAGCGTTTTGCAACTGACTCTTCCTTGTCCCCGCGCAGGAATCCCAGAGGGGTCCGGTTATGATGTCGTTATGGACCCCCTGTCCTTGACGCTGAGAAAAACCAAACGCCGCAAAGCTGCTCTCAAACCCACACCACCGGGGATACAAAAAGCCTCTCCCGTTTAAGGCAATGGCAGTGTATATTTTTTGGCCGGATGTTTCATTTTTTTTTTTTTTTCTTTCTCACACTTTTATTGCCTTTTTATCGCCGTAAGCATCCGAGTGAGTTTGATCCGATTCTTTCATAGTTCCTTTTTTGGCACGGCTGCAGCAGCGTTTCAGTCGACATAAGTGTAGTAGCAGCACTTTACATGGTGTCAGACAGTGAAATATAAGCCCGTAAAGTCTTATGAGGGTCTTGGCTTCTTTCTTTCCGCAGATAAAAGACGGACGGCGTAGTAAACAACACATCAGTTTGCGCTGGCAAAAAGCTCCCCAGGCTGCGATGGGAGACTTTTTTTTTTTTCCTTTTCCTGTGAGCCGGAGTCCAAAAACGTTACTGCTTAGTGTCGAACACTCCTCGCGCAGCATCCTCGCCGTTCATTCATCCCGTGTCGGCCTGTCAAACATATTTCTTCTTCTTCTTTTTTTTTTTTTTTTTTTTTTTTTGCTATCCTCGCTGCCTCATTAAAGCCGAGTTAAGACGTTACAGGCTGCCAGCAGCGTCTGCTTAAAAATGATAGTTTGCCTTTTAGAGCGTACATCTGGAGAGCGCACATCTGGAAAGTCCGTTTTGTTTTTCCTTTCTTTTTCCTCCCTCCCAACCTGACATCTTCGGAAACGCCTCGGAGATCGGCCGTATCCCTATATCAAGTCCCTCGCATAATAAACGTACATGTGCTATGTACGGTACGGTCAGATCTTCGGCTCAAGTACATTATTTATTTAATGGGTGACTGTAAGTAGAAATGACACAAGAAAGTGAAAAAGACTATTATATTCAATTGAATTCTATGAAAATAATGTGTACTCTTATCCGTACCAAAATGTTCAGTGAATTTGAATATAGTATTGTACACTAGCTCTCCAAGTAACACCATAAAGCAAAACAGCTTTTTTTTTAAAACAAAAAAAACAAAAACCTATATTAAATATTATTGTAAGCCAGTGTGTAATTAATTACGCATAGGTTGAAAATATTAAATATAATAACATACAAAAACTGCACCTAAGTAACGAATCGAATAAAATGTACTACACATAATATAGTAATAATATTTTAAAAGGATACTTTACTTATTTAGCCATTTTTGGCAGTCAAACATGAATATTTTGCCTATAATTAATTTGATACTTTCATTATTTTTCATGTACAAAATATAGTACCTTTAAAAACACATTTTGCAACTTCACGCCAACTGAAAATGACACCACAGGGGCTCAGGTAACCAATCACAGCTCAGCTTGTGAATGTCACATGACCAAACCTAGAAAACAGGTGAGCTGTGATTGGTTACCTGAGCACTTGTGATGTCATTTTCAGTCGACAGCAAGTTGCAAAATGTGTTTTTAAAGGTACTATTTGTACGTAAAAAATAATGACATTATCGAATTAATTATAGCAAAATATTATCTTTTTATTGCTATAATGGGCTAAATAAGTTTAGTATCCTTTAACTAAAAAAAAAAAAAAAGAACTGAACTGAAGAGAACTTGGGCGATGATTATTTTGTGTATCACTAAAATATCGCTGACACTTTTTTTTTTTTTTTCCTCCCTTTTGTGTGTCATTTGAAGGCCGAAGAAGCCAAAGACAAGAAAACAAATCACAAACTCCAAATGTGTCCATACAACTTGTGACTCATTTTTGGCTCAACTGTGTGCGTGTACATTTGACAAGAACACATCAATGACAAATACACACGACACAATTCCAATTGACGTCACAAAATGTCTCTTTCACTCATTAGAATTTTGTTGTGAAAGACACAAGACACACATTAGGTATACTTGTGATCAGATACAAATTTTTGTAAAAAAAAAAAAATCAAATATGGTCAATTTCTGTATTTTTACACCATAGTAGTGGCTGTACATCTACACTGCATCATATTGTTTACAATAATTTTACACCTCTCAGAGTTCTCGACCTTACCAAAACATTAGGAACGCCCACTACATGTCTACACCACTGCAAATTATACAATAATTAATATGTTAAATTAATATCTCAGTGACTGAATTTAACGAAATGTCCAGTGTGTAATATAAATGTCTCCTGTACCCTAAATTGACTGTCATTTTCCTGTTTACATCTTTCCATAAGTAAATAAATAAATAAATACATCTTACTCTGACTTGAGTTTTTCCCCCCCCTTGAATCTTCTAACCAGGTTGGTGATTTATTCGTCAAGTGTGGCTCCAGCTTTACATTTTCTTTCACATTAAATTTTGTCCTCTTCATTTGTAACTGCGATGATCACAGAGAATAAATAAACGCCCTCCTCCCTCAAATAGACATCTGCCTTAACACATCAGCACAAAAACAAACCAAAAAAAAAAAAAAAAAAAAGGTAGTCGCCGTAAACCGAAGGAAGCCCAGCGTTGACGGTACCCTTGAGCAGAACCAGATGCAGCAGTTCAAAGTGGTTCAATACGTCACGTGCGGTGGTTGGTGGGTGTATCAGGTATGACTGGCTGTCTCTCTCTATTTGTGACATGCACAACACTCTATAGAATAGAACTGAGGGTCATTTTGCTCCCATTGGTTTTTTTTTCCTTTTTTTTTTCCTTCATTCATTCACCTGTGTATTTGCTCCTGTTTACATTTAGAAAGTGATGCAGAATGTTGACATATTTAGTAAGACAGGAGCGATATATCCACAACTTTTAAAATCATAACTCCTTTTTCAAAATATGAGAGAAGCCAGTGTGAGGAGAAAAAAAAAAAGCATACGTGTGCTTACTGTGGCGCAGTCGAGGTGACCGACCGACACAGCACACGGAACAATGCCTGTTGCAGTACCACGTTTAACCTGTGAGAGGCAGCACGTTGCCACGGGCTATCCAGACTACTGGAAAATACAAAGAAAGAAGAAGAAACACTTCGCTTCGCCACCCGTATCGGGAGGTTAGCTTCAAAACAAAACAAAACAAAACAAAACAAAGATTGTTGCAAACTCAAGGTAAAGTAGTAGTGTTACTTCTGAGTAATATGAGTCGACTGATTAAATGTTCATAGTAGCCCAAATAATTACTTTCATGAAGTCAGTAGCCTGTGAAAGAACTACTCAAGTGGCCTACTGAGTAATAGCCTATGGTGAGTAACTTTTGATTCATCTACAGTCGCGCCAAATAAGATATAAAATACAAATGTACAAGTTCAAATATTATCCAGCAATATTACTTTCAAACAATAGTATTTTGTTATTTATAAAATAGCATAAAATAACAAACTAAGGTCAATTGAGCCATAAAAATGGTCCTACATTGACATACTTTTTAACACGCGTAAAACTGCTCACCGTGCTAATTGTAATAGCTAGGCTATATAGATTATATGGCATTTCAGTTCTGCCAACTTACATATTTAGCTTCACTGCTGTTCATACATTGCTTTTTCAGTGTTCTTGTAGGCTGAAATGTCAACATTTTTAGGCAGGTACATATTTGTGCAACATATTGAACATCATAATTAGCCAGTATAATCTTTTAGAGACTTGTCTTTGTATGGGATGTAAAATGCTCAAATTGTTATCAATTATTGGCATGGCCCCCCTCGATAATCAACAATCCCCGGACTTCTCTGCATTCCTTCCATTTTGCAATCAAGTGACCCAGAGCTGATGAATCTCTGCATCGTTGACCCAGAAGGAGCGCTGGAGTGACTTTCTCCACACTGGTGCACACACCCAGCAGGTATGACTCTGTGTGTCTCTGCATGCACATCAACCTTTGTTCCTAAACTCCAGTCTATTTCAATTCCTCTTCCCCTTCCATTACCTGCAGGATTAAATATTACCTTGTGTCAGCAGCTGACAACTTTCCAGGGGCTGAGGTGAGTCGTTGCCTAGGAACAAGGTGAAAAATTGGATTTATCAATATGAGATTGGGGGAGGGGGTGGTGATGATGAATACTTAGATCCGAAAGCAATTTCAGTAGATTTAAATCAATGCATCCTTTCAACCCCCCCTCCCCCATTTTCTTTTTCCCCCCTTCTCAAGTACATCCTTTTTGACTAACTGTGCTGTTCATATGGCCCAGGGGGGGCTGGCGAGCCGCTAATCTCATTTGTACAGCAACAGATGTTTCTCCTAAAAACATCCGCCGACTGGGGAGTGTAAAGTGGGCCTGGCGGATGAGAGAATTTCGCGTCACATTGACACACAGATTGACTTGCAGTACACTTATGTAAAACTCACACATAAACAAGTCCACTTGAGTCGTTCGGATGATGTTTTTGTTGTTGTTGTTTTTTTTTTTGTTTTGTTTTTTTTTTGCTTTGACCGCCGAGCAAAAATGTTTCAGTTTGCTCGAGGCTGAATGAACAATTCTTCAAAAAGAGACTTCATACTGTTTATTTCTATTTACACATTGTCAAGCTAAACATAAAAAAAAATACAATTACTATGCATTGTTTAAAACAACGACCCAACATTGTCTTCTGCTAGCTTAATGGTAACACATGCAAAATACCACATTTGGGCTCGTGAATAATATTGATAGTGGCGGACTTGCAGTATTAAGCAATGGCTATTTGAATACAAAGGCTGCATCAACACACATGTAGACAATAAAGTGTTCTCTTGTTTTACGCTGGGGTTAGGTTCCAAAAAATATCCGCAATAAATGAAATCCGCGAAGTAGCTACATTTACTATAAATGTTTTAAGGCTCTAAAACCCCTCACCACACAGTTTATACAATTTTCTCATCGAGGCATTTACTTTTTCTCACATTTCTCTCGTTTAAACATTCATAAATTTGATATAATAGGTACATTACTATAAAAAATACATGCATAATTGCACTAAAAAAAAAATCTGCAATACAGTGAAACCGCGAAAAGTGCAATACTTTATCCTTTAATATTATTTGTTGATCTTTACAACAGAGAGAAAAATCAGCCAATTATTATTTGTTTTTGTTTTTTTGGAGTGGGGGCAGTGTTTCAATGTCGTTATCTTTGTATTATGTTGCAGTTGGAAAATGAAATTTGATAAAACCGGGATCTAAATATTAATGCTGTTGAGTAATTAACAGTAGTTTTGAAAGTCTTCTTCGCTTATGATTTCCTGACTGCACTATACTGCCTCCTGGTGCCCAAGTCGCATACAGTAGCAATGAATCATAATGAATAACCTGAGCTATTTCTTTATTAAAAACACAATCAAATGTGTTTTTTTTTTGGAACGGATGAATGGCATTTCCATTTATTTCAATGGGGAACCGGGATCTGAGATAGGACGTTTTCATGTTCTTGCGAAAAACAAGCTAGACCCCCTCGCATATACGCACATGGACGCCAAATCAAAGTGCGCCGTGCAGTCATGTGACGGCTGGTTTCCCATGGCTGTGTCTCGCCGGCCCGTGGACCTTCCACTCTGTCTTGCTGACGGCTCCTGTGTGATTGCCATCATCCATCTTACTGTCAAAGGCAACAAAAAAAAAGGCAGGAAAGGGGAAATGGCACATGCGCCCGCACGCCGTCCCTCCCTCACGTCCAGCAAACAAGCCACCGCAGTGTGCGAGCGGAGGTATAAACAACAGGCCGCTTCAATTGGCTTGATGTATGTGGGTGTGCGTCTTTCGACCTCGTCCGCGGCTGCCCATTATGCTGCATGATCAGTCACTGGAGTGTACGCGGGGGCGGGCAGAGGGCGACATGTCTGATCTTGCAGCTGATCAAAAGGCACCAGAGACTTGCTCCCTTGTGGCCAGGCGGGCGAGCCAGCGAGCGGGGCCTCATATCAACATGTCTCTGTTCAGTAGACAGGAAAAACAAGAAGAAAGAGAAGGGGAGGGAGGGCTGATTGGTAGTTGGTGGGGGTCGGCAGACGTATGGGCCAAAAACACAGATGAAAAGATACAGAGGAAGGCCCGACGACCACGTTTGACAAAAAGACATAACTGCGCTCGCTCGTATGTTTGTTTTCACTGATGAGGCTGATTAAAATGCCCGGTGTTAATAACCTTCATGAAGGGAAGTTGTTTGCGTTTAAAGGTTGTTTGTAATGTAACTGCCATGTACATTTCCTCAAATTGACCATTCTGACCTTACGTCTGTCTCAAGTCAAAATGGCGGCCTTTACTCTGTGAAGTGACGGTAGAAAAGCATTGGATTGTTGTCATTAGATTTGTGAGGATTATTTTGACTTCAAAACGTGATGGAATATTGTTTGACTACTATAACGATCTGCTTGGTTTGTATGCTAGTCACAAGCAAAAGCAATATGTTACTTTTTCACTGTGTCAAGTTAGCATTTGGATGTTTGGAATTGCCTTGGGTGTCACAATCACCGTTATTAGGTGTACACGATAATGCTGTTTTCAACCAATACCGATAAACCAATCATTTCAAAAGTGCAGATGTCGATATAACCGATAAGTAAGCCGATAATTGTTTGTGAAATTAACTTGAATACAAATGTACTTTTGAGTCCTATTATATAAGGCTAATGTACAAATACATTGCAACATTGTATAAAGCACCATAAAGCTGAATTTTAATGATATCTGCTTCAAAGACAACCAGTAACTCATTTGGAGTTTGCCAAAACAAAAGTCATGTTCTAAAAATGCAACAAAAAACTGCAAGAGTAACATTTTGGGGAGACACAGTAAAGAAATCCCAGACTGGTGATTGCTATGTCATCAACACGAGGTCGCGCACATTGTGACGTCACAAATATGCGACCGTACCATAGGAGAGGGGTACGTCGAGGAGTTGGCCATGTTTTTTTTTTTTACATTTATTTATCAACACAACTTCAGCTGCAAACACAACAGATGGACCAACGTGGCATGTCGATTGTTATCGGTAGATTTCTTTATTTATCTGTTTGACATTAAATTGGTTGATAAACCGATGTTATCGTGCAGCCCTAAAATAATCAGATTCTTTCTCAAACTCATTCAGCCCTTAATAATTTTAACAAGCACCACATAGATGCTACTCATTAGCCTGTCTTTGGGGTTTTCTGTTGTCTTAGAATGGAGCTAGCAAAGGATATGTTTGGTATGTTTAATGTGGCAGTAAAAAAAAAAAAAACTACAAATGACGATAAACAGCTATTCACTAATTCTATGTGCCAAACTGCTGCTTGCTGTGAAGTGAGTTGTGTCGTTAACTGAAGCTAATCATGTAACAAATTAATTTTCCCTTGAATTAATGAAATGTCATGAATCCATTGCTGCCGCTCCAAAAACATCTGCTGTCACATTTTTTTTTATTGCACGTCACGTTATAAGTACAAGCAACAAAATGAAGATTGCATCCAACCAGAAGTTAATTAGGCAGTGATTATTAAAATATGCATTGTTATGTACATAGTGCAAAAACAAAAATGGGCATAAAAACTATTGGGGAAAATGTGCAATTTTTTAAGACAAATATCACTATTACAAAATGTAAACAGAAAACCTAATAAAAAGAACATGTAAATAAATAAACCGATTTCATGAAGTAGAATGGGGTAGATGGCACGGATTTCACACCTCAGCGTCGTTTCCGGGCATTGCTGAGTTCCAACACCCGCACCCCCACCCCTGCACCCTCCACCGCACGTGCCTCAGCTCTCTGAAATGCTTCGGACAACTGAGACAGACACACTTGCACCCGTCGACGGGAACGTGCAGCCGAGGGGCATAAAGTCCGAAGTGCACAACTGGGACGCAGCCCACACGACGCAAACAGGAAACGGAACCAAAGCTCATGTGTGAAAACAAGTCGGAAGGGTTAGAGTTAGGAAGTCCCGCCTCCTCCGTGCCATGGAACCCCATTTAGCCAAAAGTCTCTTTGACGCACACACAGTAGGACAATATAGTGTCTTACCCTTTAAAGCTGTATTCAAGGATCTTTTGTCTCTCCATCTTTTGGGGTGGATCATCTTAACAATTGGTTCTCGATCCCGTCAATCAATCTGCCGTAAACGATCTTGTGTGTGCTTGTTCTTAGCTGAGCATGCGCACCCGCCCCCGGCCCCACCCCCCGCGGACGAGCAGGAGAGCTGATAGGATGTCTGCCATGCGCATTTTTGAAAAAGTGACAAACGGACGTTTGGCTTATACTTTTTGAGAAGATCCTTGAATACACCTTTCAGTCGTCTAATAGCTAATCCCGTTTTTAGATTTTTGTCTTCCAATTGGAGCTGGACAAAAATAAAAATCTACTTGACTTTCATCACATTATATTTGACTACAAAAAAATCTTTAGTTATTCTACCCTAAAGCTTGTGCTTTATTTCAAAATCAAATCATCTGTCATGTATTTGTAAGGGTTACAAGATGAATTTGAAATGATACTCAAGTGTTGCGAGTTCAATTTGGTTTAAAATTATGGGGCATGTCAAAGTTTTTACACTATTATTCGCTACAGAGTTCTGAGTCTTTGGGGGTTTTGTTGACTGTATGCGATAATTCCCCCTCAGGACTCAAACCATCCAGTCAAGTCCTGGACCACGTGAGTGCGTCCTCTGGTCTTCCTCAACGCCCTGCAGGCGGTGCAGTAATGTTCTCCCCAGAAGGCGGGTTGGCGCAGTCCGAAGCCCGTTCTCCAGCGCAGGTGCCCCATCAGCCGTGCCGGGTCCCGCCTGAGCAACAGCAGGTACCGGGCCAGAGCTTCGACCGAGGGGAAGTCATCCACGTGGATGAAGGCCTCGGGCGGCAGGAAGCGCTCGTAGTTCTTCCGGCCGGGGCCCAGGACCACCGGCACGGCGCCGGCCAGCACGGCGTTCCACAGCTTCTCCGTGATGTAGTCCGTGTGTTGAGAGTTCTCCAGGGCTAAATAGAAGTTGTAGTGCTTTACTAGCCGCACCACGCTTCCCAGGCCTTCGGGAATACCGCGTCCGGCTCGGCCGAACACGTCCACCTGGATGTACCGGCTGAGCTGCAAGTAGAAGGCCACGCGGGCCTGCGAATCCACCCAGTTGCTCACCACCCACGCGACCAGGCCAGGACGAGAACTTCTGGAAGGTTCTGACAGCGGCTGTCCGTCACCGTGTTTCTGGACCAGGTAGCCATAGGGGAGGAAGATGTCCGAGTCGGCGCGGTAGCTCATAGTGAGGTTGAAGCGCCCCTCCAGGCGCCGCAGGGCCGCCGTGTGCGACGGCGACTCGTAGTTGAGCCAGATCCACTTCTGCCAAGGGGGCCGTCCCGCTTCCGGTGGCAGTTCGGCGCTCCCGGAGGCCACGACGTCGCGGTGGTGCACGAGCACGCCATCTGCGTGCGGGTACGCGCGCCGGTCGTCGGTCAGCGCGCAGCCGTGTACGCCGTAGCGCGCCAAGCAATCCGGAAGTGGTCCCTCCCGCCCGAACGGATGAGTCCAAATCAAGAGCGTCACCTCGGGGGCGCTCGTCGCCGGCTCGAGCGAGAGCGAGGCCGGTAAGTGGAGCGAAGAAAATCCCAGGAGGGCGACGAAGCCGGCGGCCACTAGGCCCGCGGTAATGAAGTGGCCGGGGCGCCTCTTTGAGCATGCGCGGGTCCGTCGTGCCCAAACTCCCATCAGTGCATTTCACCCCCGAACGCAAGCGCACCTTGGAGTTGTCTTCATGGCAGCCTTAAGCCTATAAAGCTTTAATCCAAATCGGGACGCCGATACTGGACGTGGCAGGGTGCTGGCGGGTTTGTCTTGCCAGTCAATGAGGCTTCTGTGACGTCTACAAGGCCAATCTGGCACTTGGAAACTGAAATTCAACACACCTCCAGCTCAGGAAATAAGTAACGTTTTATGACACATTTATCATGCGCACCTTGTACCTTCGAGATTATGATATAAGGCTCGAAAAAGTTGCTTTGGAGGCCGTCAGTGAACAAATCAGTATGCTGGAGGGATACGACCCCTCTATACCCCAATTTTCCGAAACCATTAAAGGGGATAGGGCATTATTTTAGTCCAATTCGCTCGGTGAGATTCACACATGAAATCCTTAATTGACCCATATTTGGGATTTTAATGTCACCATATCTTGTATATTTTGAGTAGGGCTGCACAATATATTGAAAATTTTTCGTCATCGTGATCATGGACATACGATAGCTGTATTTAACAACTTTTTATGATTAATAATTAATATTTCAGAAACAAGTTCTGAGGTTTTTTTATATATATATATATATATTTTTTTTAAATTAAACATTAAGAAACATGTTCATATGTTGTAAAACGTTTGTGTAAAACTAAATATGCTTAATATAATTACAAATATTTGACAAATGTAATATGTTCGTCTACCACTGGGTGTCTCCATACACAAAGCTGTGCTATGTGTGAAAATCTGTTTTGGCCTCAATGAGGAACCTGGGACAGCATTTCGGATTTTCAGACACTGTCGGATTATATTGGGGAGGCAGGAAAACATGCATTATTAATTTTGCCAATAAATACATATTCAGGGCTTTGAATTAGGCATGTTTTGCCGCCACTTTGAAATCTTGGATGTTTTATTCAAGCATGGAAAAACAAACCCAAACAAAAAGCCTTGGTTTTAATTAAGTGGCCAAAAAAAAAAAAAGTAGTTCCACATGTTGTTGTGCTGATTGTGTGAAAAAAAAACGCGAAAACATCTGCGTTTGCAAGACTGTAATCTGGCAGGAGAGAGAGAAAAAAGCACGCTGTGTGTGTCTTCGGACATCTACCCCCCCTCCCCTTCATCGTTCCTTCCCTCCCCTCAAGAATTTGTCATCAATCCCGGATGGAAACGTAAAACATGGAGCGGTGGGAGGAGATGAAGCGAAGAGCATGTGTGTTACTCCACTGGGGCCTCCTCCTTCCTGTCACATCCATTCACTTTTCCTCACTGTGCAGACCGATGTTAAAAAAGAAAAAGAAGAAGAACCGTGCGTGTCTGTGCATGTCTGCTGTGTGTGAGATCAGCTAACCCCGTAAGAGGTTTTGTATTCTTTTTGCATTATTTATCACCCCCCACCTCCTTTCAGCGGAACCGTTCTATTTTCAGCTGATTTTTCATCGGATGTTAATCTGACCGGGTCTGGTGAGGAACAGCAGCAGTCTGGTGGTCCCACTATTCTGAACACATATATGCACGTCCCGCTGCAGAAGCAGCCGAGGATGGTTAGTTAGCGTTGGTCTGAGAGTGACGTCAAATCCGCTTTTGTTGCAGGAAATGCGCAGTAAAAGTGGAGTTGCACTCGTTTATTTTCTTGTTGACTGAAGGCTCGCCTGAACTGTCCACTAGTCTTAAATTTTATCAGACATTTTAAATTAGGTCTGTTTTAGTCTAGTATCAGTCACGCTTGTTAGGTTTTTGTTTATTTTTGTTTTATTATTTTTTTTATTTTATTTTTAATCATATTTGGTCTACCTCATCCTGTTTTTATTTAGTCAACTTTTAGTAGACTATAAACCTAACAAAAACTGTCAACGTTTTAGTGTAGTTTTAGTCAGTTAGCTAGCATTAGTTAGTGCTCGGATAAACATTATTGTTAGAATTTTATAACTATAATTTACTTTAAAAAAAAAACAGTGAAGTGCATTTTTGTCTAGTCTTCATTATTCAACAGAAAAGCATAGTCCCAATTGTTTAACACATTTGCTCCCAAAAACGTATAAATATGTTCTATTTTAAATATTACCATGCCCCCAAAGACATATTTATACGTTTTTTTAATGTGTTTTTATGCTAGCGCGTAAAGAAGGCTTTGATGCAGCCTCTGAACTGAAGAGAATGCTTGAAGCAATGTTAGTTATTACAAAAACGGTCACTAGGTGGCAGCAGAGTATAAGAGATCCACCAGAGATAAATTGTTCCCCAACAATTCTAAGCAGATTTGCGACCAATGATGAAACCTAGCTATACTCTAATGCTAATTGCTGCAAAACGGAAACAGATTTTCCGTATATACTTTTTTTCCGCGATGAAAGAAGAATCTCAAATTTTTCTTTTGGTAGGTTCCATGTTTTGAACACACTTTTTTTATTCTTGCAAAATCAGTCAAAATCCAGTAAAGCAAACAAAGGGACTTGCTTCAGTGAAAATGTCTGGGAGTGAATGAGTTAATGAGGGTATTAGTCTCGTCTAGTTTTTGTTGGGTGAAAAATGTGTGTTGATGAAAATATCTCTCTCTATATATATATATATATATATATATATATATATATATATATATATATATATATATATATATATATATATATATATATATATATATTTTTTTTTTTTTTTCCCGTTTTGGTTAACAGAATGAACACTAGTGTCCACGGCCACTTCCTGTTTGAAACTTCATCACCATGCGCTTAAACTGTGACCCTTTACTGGGTTTTGAGACCCCACATGCAATATACTATTCTACGCTGTTTTTTTGTTGTTGTTTTTTTTTTTTTAATTGAACCACAAAAACATAGCATGATTGTCAAGGGAATAGTTCCATGTGGCCCAATACCACATTGCAGACCAGTTTCTTTCCACGGACCGCTTGTTGAGGACCACGGAAAAAAGTCAGTAAGGTGATGCCTTTTAGCGGCAGTGTAAAAGTGACTTGTCGGACTCAAGTAGTCCACGGAGAGCGCGCTCGTCTTTTCCGTCGGGAGCCCCCAGGTCATCACTCATCTTCCCTTATTGATTTTCTCTTTTGCCGTTCTCGGGGGACAGCATGTCTCAATTGGTCCCACCTGGTCTGGGCGTGTGCATGAGCGATAGAAAGCCAGGAAGATGAGCGAGTAACGGCGGGGCTACAGTCAGAGGGAGAATACAGAGGCCCCCGCCGACCCATGACCTTAATCATGACCCTGGGGGTCACAGCGGGGGTCAGGGGTTGTGTGAAAGTGCCACCGAGGCGATTCACTGGGCGCTGATGATATTATTCAGCCGTGCCGGCCGGCGCTGTCTGGCGTGATCAGTGTTGCGCGCAGCCTGCGGGCCCCCGAGGGCCACTTATCCGTCTAACACGAGGCCCCGTTAAAAGCACCTCGCAGGCACGGACGATGCGCACCAGCAAATGGCGGACGAAAGAGCAAAGTGCAAACGCTAGAGGACCGACGGGCTCAACGTTGACTTCACATACGTCCTCGTTTCCAACTTGAAAGAGCGCAACATGACGTACAGTTGACTTTCTCAGCACTTGAAATCTGCAAATATTTCAAGTGTGAAAGGAAACAAGTCAAATTTGTCCCAGTAACAGTTGGGTACATTTACATAACTGTCCCCGCCCATGATCAGTTTGGCAGGGTGAAGATCCAGGACTATTTCAAGTGACTATATATAATGCAAAAAAACACCCACCATGTGATTGCCCCTGCTATCATGATAAAGACAAAAAAAATTTAAGCAGAGCTGCATTAGCGTTAGCCAGCCGTATAGTTTCTGATAAGCAGTGAAAAGTTGAATCAATGACACTAACGCCACCCTTGTTCCCATGGTAATGAAATCCACACTTGCCATTGGACCAGAGACATCTGGGGGTGTGTCCAAAGGCTTACCGCACACTCAAATGAGCCAATTTCAGCAAGACAAGAAACAGGGTGTGTAAAGTGTTATTTAATTTTTGGTCCTATTATTACAATAACGTGTTACAGACATCAAAACGCAGGCGTAATTTTTTTTTTAAACAACAAAAACACTTTAAAATCTATGAGATTAGCATAGCCCGCATATTGTGCAATGAAATCATGCACTATATTTATACTGATTATTATTATTATTATTATTATTATTATTATAATATGTAGTTTTATATATATATATATATATATATATGTATATATTATAATTGTTATATATACTTATTATACAATGTACATAACCTGTGTCAAAGTGTAAGGCAAAAACAATTTATTGCCATTTAAAATTGTACCATCGTTACAAAAAAACTGAAAATAAAGGAACTGTGCTCATTGACCACTTCGAAAGTGTTTTTAAATGACTTGGAAGTAATAATATTCCATTTATATTTTTTGATTTATTTTTCCACTTTTGATGATTTGTATTGTCGCTTTGAGACTTGATGCATTTGTATGCTGATTGATCATCTTCGACTCGGCCAGGATAGGCAAAATGAGCTTTATTCATATAGATAAATAGTGGTAGACTCACATAAAAATCAGTGAAAAAATCACAAATTAAACCAAGTGGAAAAGTCAAAAGTCCCCCTCATCATAATTGAAACGTGAACTGTCGCCTGCTTGCTGTCTTGTATGACTCCAAACTGTAAAGTCGCCTGTTTGACCATTTTAAAAGTATGTTCTAGAATCCAGTGTGCAAACTAGTCACGAGTAAGCAGTGAACTTGTCAAATAAAGTCGGTTTGAACAGGAAGCACACGAAAATGGAGTTGAAATGGATATGCTACTAAAAAAAAAAGTTCTCACTGGCTTTGGCTTCCTTGGCAGGTGTCGGCGCCAGACGTGTTCGACGTGTGTTGTGGCTTCGTCATAATTTGTAGTTGGATTGAAAACTGAAGCCGGGCTTGTTATGTTCCAACAGCACCCGTGCACGCCCCCGTTGCTTCAAAGCAAACCGGAAAAGCCGAGAGAAGCTTCCCATTCTTGTGAAGGTACCATTGTTTTTGTTTTTGTTTTTCTTAAAGTGGAGTGGTTGAAAATGTTGCACCTTGTGCCAAAATGGGATTGAAGTTCTATGAGAATTTACCACGTTGGATCATTAGTGCGGGGGGGGGGGGTTGTTCCTCTCATTTGTGTTTTAATGTTTATGGCAAGGCTCTTTTTTTATTTTTTATTTTTTTTCAACATATGTAGTAGAATCCAAGTGTTAACAACATGACATCAACACACATTCACGTAGATAAGGAATACACTGTGTGTGGGATTAAGTCCAACCTGTATTTCAGGTTTGACTTAATGATAGGGTAAGTCATGCAAGCCCGCGTAACGAGGATAACATTCAGCACTTTGCACACAACATTTTGGACATAAACAACTTAAGCGCATTACGTAGGTAAACCTCACAATGTCATGTAACTACAAAGACGCGCTATCCCTCTTGGAGCGGTTGTCCGTCTGGTGAAAGAATCTTTTTTTTGTTTTGTTTTTTTTGTTATGAAGCTCAATATGCCTGAAAACATCTTGCAAGCTAACACAACCCCAGTAAAGGTCACTCAGTAAGACATGGAAAGTTGGTCAAAAAAAAAAAAGAAGCCCTTGACACCAAAATGGGTCTCTGAGTAAAAAGACACATGGGAAAAGACAAACATTTGAACAGGAAGTCTGCCATCTTGGTTTTAAGCAGCCATTTTGAGTGTCTATTTCATTCAAAAGGAACTTGGAAAGTCAGAATTTAAAAAAAAAATAAAAAATTAAGCACACTTACTCACACAAACAAACATGGTCTCCCGGGTGGGGAGGTGAACTTGCGCCACCTTCATCAAAGGTAAGCGACTGTAACCACTCCGCCACCCAGAGCACAGGAATGTGAAATTGAGTGCACATGTTTATTAGAACAGGATTTATGGCAAACGGAGGCCAGTCATTTTGGTTTGAAGTAGCCATTTTAGGGCAAATTTTCTGGAAAAAAAAAAAAGATCCCTGGTAAGTTAGAGAAAAAAGCCCCTGACATCATTTTCACCAATTGACACCAAATTGGGTGCGCAAATCTATCATAATAGGACGCAGGTAAAAGTCACAAGGACCCATGCTCGGAAGTAACAGGATGTCTGTCATTTTGTTTTAAAGCAGCCATTTTGAGAAGGAACACCATGAAAAAGAAGCCTGTAAAAGTTTCATCGATCAACACGAAATTTGGTGGGCATGTCGATCATAACAGGACATGAAAAAGTGTCAAGGACCCTTTACTCAAAATTGAACAGGAAGTCTGCCATTTTGGTTTAACATAGCCATTTTCAGGACTCCGAGCATAGCAAAGGTTTGATGGTCATTTTGAGGATTTGCCACAAAAAAAAGAGGCCCCATCACTGCTGGTACCTTTTCATTCTAATTTCGGTGCTTCTTTTTTCGTGGGCTGCTTCTTTTTTTTTTTTTACACACTGTTAATAGCTAACCTGATGGCAGGTAAATGGGAACAAAATGAAGCTAAATGATGTCTTGAAATGATGTATGAAATAAGGCAAAGCTATTTTGGGCTGCATTAGTTATTGGAGCAACGAGTGCCATTCATGCGGAAGGGGGCATAAACGTTGACAAACCCCAAAAGGTGCAATGAAAGAGGGGCATTATCTATGCCACATTCCGTCTGTTAATTTTAACGGGGTCGAGTGAAGCACAATCGTTGTTAAGAAACAAAAATACATCTCCAGGAGTATATTTTTGTTGCAGATGGGGCCGATAGTGAGAATGCGAGCTCTGTGTGGCTTTCAAAAAAAAAAAAAAAAAAAAAAAAAAAAAAAAGTAATTTCACCCAGACAGACCTCACAACACCCTTGACACACCGGTGAAAAAAAACAAAACAAAATGAACAGCAGAGATGTTGCAATGATAATGCAGAGCAGCTGTCGTCTCACTATGTGGTCAACCTGTGGCGCGTGGGCCATTATGGAACGACGAAAGCATTTGATCTGGGCCGTAACCAAGTTTATTTTAGTGAACAAAAAATAATGAAAAAACTCAAACTAAAATTCAAAAACTATTTTGTTCACGAAATAAAATAAAAATGAAAATGCACTAACTGAGACTACATTTTATGTTTACAGAACTTACTAAAACTATAATTATAGTAAAAAATGTTCTTAGTTTTAGTCTTTGGTAATTAATTTATTATAATTATTATTTATATTATTATATTATATTATTTATATTATATTAATTATTATAATTATAGAGAAAAGATGAACTTTTTACTGCTGAAAATGGCTCAATGACTCAAGTATCCCTTTAATCGCATCTTTCTTTTTGCACTCGATCATCCACTTATTCACATTTATATCCATTTTTATATACAGTATATATAAATTACATGAAAAACGTTCAAGGTCAGTTTGACAACAGCCACATAATTAGATGCACATTCACGAGTAAGACACTTTATATCTGGGCAATGTTTGGTTTGCAAATGTTATTTTCAGCACTTTTGATTTGGGCTGAGTGATTTTTTATTTATTTTTTTCCTAAAACGATCTCATTATAATTTCCCCCAAAGTCTACTGGCAAACATGCAGCTTCTCCCCCACAAAAATGTCCCCAAATCATCTGAGATCAACTTCAGGTCAACCTGTTGAAGATAAGCATAAATAAGACATTTCTGACTTAAAACTCCCCAATAAAAATCATGATGCAAACTAACAATTTAAAAACATCTACAAGGCCTCCATTTTTAATTTGTAAAATCACGTGGCTCATTACCAACAAAAATGTCTCTAAAAGTATGAATGCTGAACTAATGACAATCTGGTCTATCTCGGCCTATTGAATTGAGAGCAAAGCTGATGACCTCACAGCAAGCCACGAATGGCAACACCTTGCTTTTTCAGCTGTCATCATTTCATTGTTCTGACTGACACTATATGTCACTGGCTTAAAGAGATGAATTAAAATGTATTTGCAATGAATACATGATTTTCAGAAAAAAACAAAATCATTTGACTCCGCATTGCTGACGTGTTTCTTCCATGAAACTCTCCAACGTATTCGTCCGTAAAGTTGGTCGGTAATTTGCCATAAAGAATTACGGGGTAACGTCTCTCTCTTTTCGTGACGGTTGGTCACGCAGGAGTAACCTGTGCTCAAGGTTGGTTAAAGGTTGCAAGCAGGCACCTTTCCTCAGCATTTTTTGCATTCTTTCCTCCGAGGACTTAGTCACGGGTCATCTTGTTCAGATCGGAACGGAAAGGAACGTTCTGAAGCAAAAAAAAAAAACTATCTGCAAAGGCCCGGTATCTTTCTCGTTATCTATTTGTCTGTCTCCCTATGTAGCACAGTGTTTGGAAAGGTACGGCCCGCAGGTCACATCTGGCCCGTCCACAAGTCTCCGATCAGCCGTTGTCGTGTTCTTGGCAGTAAAATAAAACGTAAATGCTTGTATTTTTGGCGTACACATGTATGAGCAATACAAGCTAGCAAGTGCTACAACTTGTGTCTGCACTGTTGCCAGTTGATTGACTTTTGCAACACTATTTTTCATAAAAAGAGATGATTTAAATGAAGACGGCCTCGGGGGATTTTCCCTTATCATAAGCATATGAACATTTCCACACAATGTGCGTATTATGTGGATTATAATTCACCACTGTAAAATGATATAGCTCTGTCAATTATACATTTCACACTCATCTAGCTATCTGTTTGTCTGCCTATTTATCCATTTTATGATTTGTGAATCCCGACCATAAACTGCTAATAAAGTGATGCCTTGAGATTTGAGTTTAATTTGTTCCTTGACTATCCTCATATCTCAAGTCTTTCCCTGCGAATGGAAATGCCTTCCAACAGAAAAGAACAATAAAAGTGTTGTTTAGTAATAAGGAAAAATATCCCTCTATATTATTATACTTTCTAAAAGCATGAATTCATTAATTAACTACAATGAAAAAATACTTTTGGTATGCTCGCCTTGGCCGCCAGGGTGCAGTGTAATACGGACTGCAGATCTCTTCACAGTACGGCAGTAATATTTGCTATTCTGTTAAGAGGATAAAGAATATATGACTGTGAGTATTGTTGTTCCTCTGCATGTGTTAGAACACAGTTTGAGTTCATATTTTTAAAGGGTAACAAGTTACACTGCCACATGCATGATAGTGTTAACCAGTGTGCCTATGGAATTTTCCGTTGTGCGTTAGGTAGTGGAGCCTTTTCTTTAAATACACAACGTGAAATTGTATTTGTTTTATGTTTAGTTTAACAGTCATCAAGTGTGGCAATAAACACTTAATGTCTGTCATAAAAGAAACAAACAAACAAACAAACAAACAAACAACACATTCAACATAACAGATTCACACAACCCCCATTTGGAATTTCAAATGTTCAGATCATTCAATTCATCTCTGAAACAGTTTTTAACAATGCAGAAATGCACACATATAAAAAAAATCCACATTTTCACCAACCTATTGCATATTTTTCACTATGATCATTCCACCGCATTCCATATTTAGTCATTCCAATATTTTTCCACTAACAATTTGCACTATTTTTCACCATTACAATTCTTTTGATATCATTCTACATCGTTGAAAATGATTCCACATTATCACCCACATATTGCATATTGCACATATATATATTTTTTTTTAACGAATTGCATTCCACACGATTCCATATTTTTCATTCAGCATTCAGACAGGGTTTCTCCAGAAGTGGTAATTTTCTAGTGTTTATTGATCTTTCTGATCACGAATAACCGACACAGTTCAATGACCACAGTGGGAGTTGTTTTGTTTTTGTAAAAAAAAAAGAAAAAGAAAAAAGAGGTCATATAGCGTCCGTTGGTTATTTACCTGTGAATTCCGCGTATTGGTAAAATGCTATTTAAACAATTATAATGGTTTTATTAAAGCGACAACCGCTCTGGGTGAGTCTATTCCACCGGCGTCCGTAGTCCAGGCGAGGCGCGGAGTGGATCCAGTCCGGGTGTTCCCACCGCCCGCTCCCCTCCACTGAACTCCAACCCCCGCGCGCTCTATCAGCATCTCATTCCTGTCTCAATATGTCTCAAGATGGCGGCCAATGCAGGATCGATGTTTCAATATTGGAAGCGCTTTGACTTGCAACAACTACAGGTCAGTGGACGCTCTCTTTGGGCTCGCGCGGCCGCCGTTCGGCGGCGGGGGCTCCCGCTTCTCTCCCCCGGTGGCTTTTAGTCTGTGTTTTTGTTCCACCGCCGCCTCGTTCACGGAGGGGGAAGAGAGCCCGGAAAGCTCCCCCTCGCATTGATGAAAGTGGCTCCTTCGCGCTGATCAGAAATTGATCCTCTTTGTTCAATTCCACATCGATCGGACTACTGCGAACCGGCTACCGGCGGGGGCGACGCCGCCGGGTTGCGGTGAAATAACAAAGCTCCCCCCCCTTACAGACACCTTCGAGCCACCACCGCTAAACGACAGGACGGGGAAGCTTTTTTTTTCGCCTTCGTCCCCTTTTTGATCGCGTGTTGTTCAACTTTTAGTTAGCCGTAGTTAGCCCGACGCTTTAGCCGCGAGCTGGCTACCTCGGCTGGGGGAAGGGGGGGGGGGGGGGGGGGTGTTGAGAGAGAAAAAAAAAAAAACACCAAGTGCTTTTCGTTAGACGGTGGCGCTGTGGGGACACCCGACGTGGACGGCACACACGACAACTCTCTCCCCTTTTTTTGTGGTATTTGTTAGCAAATGAGCAAGTTTACTTGACATGTTAGCGAGGTATTCGGCTAGCGGTTTGGAGGCAGTTTGACGCCAAGTGGTTCTTTGGTCTGCTATTTTTCTTTAAGCCACTATTAACACACTCTTGGTCTTTTTTTGGACAAATTAAACACATTAATGATACTTTAACTAAAAAATATATTTATAATACACGAGGAACCTTGTTGCCCCCCCTTCTACGATCAACTCCTGAAATCGTGCGTGCGCGCGTCTAATCCCGACGTGCGCGCGCTCGCGGACCCGGCGGCCCGAATATTGGGGTCCAGTGGGTGCGTGCGTGTGAACGGCGGCCAGTGTGTACATGCGAGCCGGTTTGACCTATCACAAGACACCAAGACAATGGCACTTTGTGTGCGTGTAGTGTGTGTGCGCTCCCCCTCCTTCTCCTTCCTTGTGGCATTTAACGTGAACGTGCTCCCTAGCTTGGACTTCAACTTGATGACTATAAGCAGAAGCCCACTCGGGTTATTAGAATAAAATGGCGTTATCTAGGCTAAACACTGTCTCCCCCCCCAAAAAAAAAAATTCACGGGATGGAAACTTTAATTTGGGTCATGAGCGGCTGGCAGACAAAAGGACAGCGAACTAGTCTTCCCGGTGGCCTTTGTTGTTGCACTTCTGCCACATCATCAAGACTCCACTTCTGCTATTTATTTGATCCTACCTCTGCCCCCCTTGTTCATGCATTATGTAAAAAAAAAAAAAAAATGTGCCTCCCTCGCTATCTGTCTCCCTCCCCCTTCCTGTTGGCCATCCAATCTCTCACTGCCACCCTCCCCTCCTTCTCCTCCTCCATTTTTATTTTTTCCTCCCCTCTCTCCTCACTGGCCCTTCACCCCGCTCTCACCCATTTCTCCCTGTTTGAACTGCCGTGTGAATGTACGGGATCAGTCTTTTCTTTTTTTTTTTTCTTTTTTTTTTCTTTCCCTCCCCCTCTCTCCCCTCCCCAAGTAGATGGACTGCCAGCATGGCCGACGAAGGCAGCGCCAGCAGCCAGGCAGGACATGAAAAATGCATCGCATAAGTTTGTGATAAGGCCCTGGGTAATTATGGCAAAGGCCCCCTATCACAAGCGATTAGTCAGGACAGTGAATCTGAGCGTGTGCAAAAAAAAAAAAAAAAAAAAAAGGCTGGCGCTTGGCAGGCCTGTCTGCGGGATAGGAATCAGTCAGAGCTGGTGTGTGCGTGTGTGCGCAGAACTCCTCAGAACATTCACTGTCTATTATTGATGACATCTTATTTACTCTCACTCCCAGCAAGCGGCTCCTGGAGGAAAGCCCTCAGAGAAAGTCCTCATTCGGATCTATTGTTCTTGCCCGTTGTAGTGGATTACGTACGTACGCTGTGTTGGGGGGCGGGGTGTGAATTCCCACCCACGACGAGGAAAAAATGCATCGGAATGTTGCTCAAAGTCCTTCCTAGCAAACTGGACGTGCCTCAACTTCACTGTGATGAAGATATATGACGTCACATGACAAAAGTATCGACTCCCGGAGGGGCCCGCCTCGGTTTGTGATGGAGTTGTATCGAGCAGAATAACGCTATAGTTGAGGTCATGCTGTTCTGTAAGCGTCAACATAGACAACGATTGAGTTTTCTTTCTAAAATGGCGCCGTAACTCAAATTGGTACAAAAGTGTGAACATGGAGCAGTCGATCGCCAACCGATGCTAACTCAGGAGGAAAGTCATAATTACGGTATATGCTATACACTTCTACACCATAAATATGAAAGACACTAAAAAATGAAATTCATTTCAGCACAGACATTCAGTAATTTAATCTTCCATTATAATGTTGTTGCTATTACTAATATGTACTATTTTTGCTGTTATGATGTACTGTACCAGGTTTTGTCTTTGGTCTTTTGGAGCGCATACGTGGTGATGCAATTGTCATGTAGTGTGAAGTCGAGGGCTTTATATAAGATGAGAGGTTTGCGTCTGCGTTCTGGTAAATAAGACTGCGTCCAACCGATTAGAACAAAAACATGACCACATTTATGACTGTGCAGGTACTGATACACCTCAGAGGTTTTGAGTTGATTCATTCGCCTCACTGTTCACACGTCATCGCTGGCCACGTTATGATGTCATCCTACCCTGCTACATGAATAGCAAGCGGGATCGTAATGTTTTCTCTTTTGAGATGTGACAACTGGCATTCCTGCAACGTTTTCATAAAGTCTGTTAACTGCCGTAGAATGCGGACTCGCGTGCGCCATTGCCATGTAAACCAAACACTGCTTCCAGTTCAGACCGGAAGTCGCGTTCATAATTCACGTAAAGGCTCATGGGGCCTCGGATTAAGGGTCGATACTGGATTCCAGAAGACTGCGACGTGGGAAATTTACCACTTATGGTTGAGGAACGTGCTCAGAAATACCGGCAGAAGTATCACTCGTAAACTCAATGCATGTCAATTTCTGCGATGATTTTCGGCACCCGCAGAGATGCACTCAAGTACTTTATACTGCGAAAACCTGATAGGTTCCAGATGCACGAGACAGAATGTATAAAGGCATAATATAGAGACCATGACAAAACCTGTCAGTTTTATTTCTCCCATGTTCGTAATACGTTTGAACTTATTAAAACACAGTTTTAAGGTTTTCTTAGCCACTAGTCCCACTGTCACTACTTTAAAGTTCTTCAGATAAGAAGCAAAGCATGCTTACTTCAAGGTGTTCAATCACACAGTTGAAGTTTACTGTAAAAGTGATGTCTTTCCCTCCTTCCGCTCCGTTTCAAAGAGCATTTAAATCGCAGCTTTCCGCGATTACGTAATCGCGCGTTGTCAAACCGCGGTTCAATCGCAAATGCAATTAATCGTTCAGCCCTAGAAGAGACGAAGTTTTGTTGCCAGCATATTTGGTTGTTTTCAACATAATCGACTGTTATGTACTGCTAAAGGACATGCTTCTTGAGGCCTACCACATATTTGTTGTCTACTTTCATCTGGAACGTTTTGAGGTCGGACCTCGGAAGTTCCAAGCGGGACGTTTGCGACTTCCCACCTCCGTGGAATGTAGCGTATATCATCGCTGTCCAAGCCACCAAATTCATGCTGATTTTGAATTTTTAAAACATTGAGATTAGCCTGCATGTACTATTACAAGTGTGGACAACACAATTTATAACATCACACTTTTAGTGAGTTGAAACGATCCTTCAAGGCTCAGTACTTTCACTTTTGGTGTACTTTATTTGAAGACAAACCAGCCGTCATTACTTTGTTGTACTAAACTGAGGACAACCTTGGTTTTGAGTAGGTACTGATACACCAAGGATAATAAACACAGGAGTCAAATTTAGTCCTTAAAATTTAAATTCTGCTCATTTCTTACTCATGTATCAATGCATCGCAAGCTTCTTTAATCATTTGTCTTTTTGCTTTGCAAAACGTATACAATTGTACAAGGACATTATTACGTCTCCTCAGTCAGACACACATTCAAGCAACTGAAACAAAATATAAAAATGTTTAAACGAGACATGTTCATGGCGCTAAAGCCGTCTCATAACATTTGTTTGTGGTGTGTTTTACTGTTTTTATGAAATTTGTAAATGGGACATAAAGTTCATATAAGTACCAATAACAGTACACTAAATGTCACAGCCACCTAAGTGGTGCGAAATTCATTCTATTTGTTGTTATTTGACTGCTTTAGCATTTCTATAATTACGATCGTGGCAAGTTTCTTCTTCTCTGCAGCCTGTTTGGTCTTGAACGCCCAATTTTGGTTTGCGTTTGATGATGAAAATCCGAGCCAACCTAGATGTCATTCGCTTTAAGCCATCGCAGTCTATTCCTCCGGCTCCAGCTGCTGATGTTCATTAAAATCTTATTTGATCAGCGTGTCCCATTCTCCCGTTCCCGCGTGAGGAAGCAGCTAGGTGCTTGTTACAGGACAGAGAAAGAGTGCTTTGAAAAACGTTGCGAGCTGTTAACTCGTCTTCTCTGCGTGTAGGCTTTTTATTTTTTCTGCCCTTTTATTTTGCCCCTTCCCTTATACCGCCTGCCTCACCACCACTTGAAACACAAATGGGTGCAACGGTGATGCTTTTAGCAAGGTCTTGCACACTTGCAAAATGGATCAGTGATTCAGAGATGACGGCAGGATGACTGTGAATTACAGATGGAGGAGGTTTTAACGACTAATCCCTGTCCGTCCATTACAGAGTGCAGTTTCTTTAGAGGAGCTCATCAGTCTTCTCTCCTATTGTTGTTTTTTTTTCACCCCCCCTCCTTCTTTTTCATTTGACCCAGTCAAGCAGTTTGCTGGGAACATTGTGTCTTTTTTACTTGGGAGATTGCGCTTCATTATTGGTAAGCCCAAATAAGATAGGAGATGTCAGTATGCTTTGGATTTTTCCGCGTCACCTTGGAAAATTGGAAAGAGAACTTAAGTTGTGTGCCGTTTATTAAGTCTAATGGCCTTCATCTCTCCTCCCAAGCCTGGAACTTTGTTACCTCTTTTTTTTTTTTTTTTATTTTTTTTTTTAACCGGATTAGGCAAAAGTCACTTCGTTTGTGCTGATTTGAGTCAAGGAAGAAGCCTTTGATGCGGTTGTGCTTCTGTTAACATTTGCAAGGCCACAACATTTTCCTCAATTTATCTTGTAAGCAAAATCCAAGAATGGCCGTGACTGTGATAATCAAATGATTGTTAAGATTTTTTTCAGTTGTGTGGAACTGATTGATTAATGTTGGTTGATTAATCATGTCTGTCCTGAAGGTGGTGGTGACACAGTTAGCTAGCTCTTCCAAAACTGAGGTCCATCCTATCCACTTTCGAGGTCTTTGTTCTATGGCAGGGGTGTCCACACTTAACCCCAACGACTAAATCTAGAAAAATCAAAGGATGCAAGAGCCTCTTGGATTTGAAAGCAGGAGCAATCTGTCGTAAGATGAGCATTTTAGAAGCAGTTGCTTGGGAATCATTCATTTGGACAGAGCAGAAAATGGACGAGACAATTTTTGCTTTCGAAAAGTAACTATCTTTATTCATCAGTGTTGCAAAGACAAATTGTGTTACTATCCAAGTATCCATCCATCCATTATCTTAACCGCTTGCTCCTCACAAGGGAGGTGCTGGAGCCTATCCCAGCTGGCTTCGGGCAGTAGGCAGGGTACACCCTGGACTGGTTGTCAGCCAATCGCAGGGCACACAAAGACGAACAACCATCCACACTCACAAGCACACCTAGGGACAATTCGGAACGCTTTGGAATGTGGGAGGAGACCGGAGTACCCGTAGAAGACCCACGCAGGCATGGGGAGAACATGCAAACTCCACCCAGGAAGGCCGGAGCCTGCTACCGAACTTGCGTCCTCAGTACTGGGAGGTGGACGTCCTAACCGCTCATCCACCGTGCTGTCTAAATTGTTACTCGTTTGTTGAAAATAGTTCATTTGCATCTTTGCATATTCAGAAAAGCTCTACCGTTATATCAAATAAATTTATTAGCAATGAATGTCATTTGAGGATAAGCCGCGGGCCGCTTAAAATTGGACGGCGGCCCCCAAATGGGCTCTCGACCATAGTTTGGACACCACTCTTATATGGCAAGGATGGGCCACTCCGGTCCTCGGGGGCCACTAGATGTTTCCCTCCTCCAATATACCTGATTCTAATAATCAGGTCTTCAGCACACTCTGCGGAAGCCTGATAATAACGATCTTAATCATTTCAATCAGATGTGTTGAAGATGTTTCCATTTTGCAGCAATTAGCATCAGAATATAGCTAACTTTCATCATTATTCACAAATCTTTTTAGAAATGTGAGCCATTAAGCTTCTTTTTTTTCCAACATGGCCCTGGTTGATCTCTTATACGCTGCTGCCACCAGCTGGCCGTTTTTGTAATAACTACAAATGCTTCAGCCGTTCTCTGCAGTAGAGAGGCTGCACCAAAGCCTTCTGTATGCTCTAGCATAAAAAACAAAAAAAACGTATAAATACGTGTTTTCAACACTTCAAACATTCAAATAACGTATTTGTATGTTTTTGGGGGTAAATGAGTTAAACATATATCTGTACACAATCGACATGTTTGTCTCAAAATTCTTTTTTAACAAAGTCAGCATGTCTTAAAAAGTTATTTTGCTTAAACACGCAAAAACATTTTTATCCGATGACCGAATGAATTGATATTTGGTAGAATGCTTGATTCTGAAAATATCCAGAACCATCCTTTTAAAAATAATTTGTTGATTGTTGTCCAGCAGTGGAAGTAATTTAGCGATACTGTTGTATGCCCACCCCTTGTAAAAACTCGACTTATGCGGGAGGCGGTTATGTCGGCCTTGGAGTTCTTGTCTGCTTCCTCTATTTGTGGGCAGCTCTGTAGTAACTTTGCTGAAAAGTGATCTGTCGTTCATTCTTCTTCTCCAATCTTGCGCCGGGTAAATTTAGTCAAGGCTTGGGTAAGTTGATCCCGGCGCGGCGGTCGGCGGCAACCCGAGTGGTTTAAATCTCTCAGCGAGTTGTTGTTGTCTGCAGGAGTTTTACTGTTAATTTATGAGCTGGTTGTCTGAAGGCGCTGCTCGGGATATTTTTACCCCGACTGTTGCTGCACCGGCTGGGGGAGCATTGAGGATTGGGGGGTGGGGGGCATCACGTCATGCTTTTACTGTAGCCAAGCAGCCCTCTGCCCAGTGACAAAACCTGGCATTGGAACTGAGCTTGCACTGTGTGCTTGGTGGGTGTTGGCGACTAAGCATGAGTCAGAGAGTCGGGCGGGCGAGTGCGTGGCATGGCAGGTCATTGGTGTCTGTTGAGTTTGGTCTCGCTCTCTGAGAACCTTTACCGTACCGAACCCCAGAGAAGACGGACAGACTCCTTCTCGTATCTGGACGGAAGTCGTCCTCACCTTGGACTCTTCCTTTCCTCACTTCTTGGTTTTACCCTTCTGCTGCAGAGGGGAGTGTCAGCTACGCCCAGTTTAAGCCAATTTACCAAACAAAAAAATAACTTGAGTCATAACCTAATAATGCTGTCGAGCACATTTTACGCTGCACTGTGGAAATTCTTACCAGCGCCGTTTGAGTACAGATAAAAATAAGCTTGGAGCAGAAGTGTGGAAACAGACGGACTTGACGGTGTTTAAAGTGTGCAACAAACAGGTCTTTTGTTTTACAGTTTTGTGCACATTTCACACATTTTCAGGGTAGTGCAAAATATCGACTCACTAGTCTAATTGTGAAATTAACAACGCAAATCTCAGTACAATGCGAAGCAAGGGATTTACAGACACTACAAGTCTTTGATACATAACATCAGTGTTGTAGCAGTTGCCATGTCAGCGCCTCAAAGTGACATCATTGGACAACAACAGCCATGTAAATGTAAGCCAATTAAAGAGTGAAGTCATTTGATATAACTCCTCCTCTTTCACTTTTAAAACCTATCTGTATTGTTGGGCTTTTGGTGCACCATGAGACTTAGCATTGTTTTGGTGCTTTGTGGTGTCTGCGGTATTTTTTGTTATGCATTTGATGTTTATTTATCTAGCTATTTAACTAGCTAGATAGATAGATATAGCTTAGGTAGCTAGCATAGTTAGTATACTTACAATGTTTTTGTTCTTGTTTTCCATTTCTTTTTCTTTACTGTATGACTTATGTATACAGCAATACTTGTTTTAAAGTGCTTTATAAATAAAGTTGAGTTGAGTGTTCCACAGGGTTCAATTCTGGGGTTCTGCTGTTTTCATTGTATCTGCTGCCCGTGAGTTCCATCTTAAGAAAACAGTAGTGGTTGTTTCAAAGAGATTTATAGAGTTGAGTTGTGGGATGGAAGTCGGCGTCATAGGTGATGTTAACATCTCTTGTGACGTAATATAGTAAGTAATAAAACTCTGAATGCGTGTGTGATTTCAGCAGCAATATTTTTGCACAGAAATATTTTAGGTCTTACAGTTTTGTGCAATTTGTGTGGAGTTCTTGCGTCATATGCTAACATTCATGTATGACAAGGTCCCTTTTTTTAAAATATCAAATCTCTTGATTAAACAATCGGTAGAATTTGATTCGATAGCTGCATCCTTAGTTGTAAATCGAATTTGTTTTTTTGTCCATTCGCTCCTCAATTTTAATCACGTTTGATTTCTGCTATTTAGCAACCTATAAACCAGACGTGCACTCTGTAAATAGCAACAAGAGATTCCCTTTCAAGCGTCGGGCATCATTTACAGACCCTCTCAGAGGCGCTCACCTACAGCATCATTGAGTTTCACCAGCTCTCATGACAGAATCGGCCATTACTCTGCTGCTATTTCAATAGAGACGTCACAGCATTCATTTACTGAGCAGGCACTTCTTCTTGGGCACACTGTGAAAGGAAAAAGGTTTGCCACAAAAGTTTAATCAAGGCAACGGAACCCTTCTTGGTAGTTGAAGATGTTCCACCTTTTAATCCAAAAGACTTCTAGGTTCTAAATCTTAGCTTTGGAGTTTCCCTATATGTCACCAAAACTAACCTTTTTTTTTTTTTAGTTCGTCAGGCAGAGCTTTGCCCAAAATCAACTTTAATCTGAGTTTTTTCATTTGGAAAAAGAATAATGTTCTTCCATAATCCTCAGGCCACGTATAAAAATGAGTATAGTAAGAAACAGAACAGCAGCGGCGTCTTTTGTTCATTTTAGCAGTCGTGCTGCTTCTTCGTCACTGTCTGACCTTCATCTATGCAATCTACTTTTAATGTCAGCTCTTGATTTACACGTCCACATCTATATGTGGCTTTCACGTTTTAGTGTAGATACCCACGCTCAAATATGTAGAACTCTGTGAGGGAAGCCGTAAAAAAAAAAAAAAAAAAAAAAAACGGACTAATTTACTTTTGTTGTGAGTGAGAGTGGAAGTTATCTTGATTAGTAGATATAATTTATAACACAGGAGAGCCCAGCAATACAAAGACCCAACTGTTTGGTGCTATTTATTTGGGGGAAAAAGGCCCAAAGTGATAAGTGGCATAGTAGTCGTCAAGTAAATACCCGGTCGTAAAATCTGTGTTTTGTGTTTAAGGAAGCAAAACACAACAATGCTCCATTGTTTTCCACTCGCTGAAGTTATTTTGCTCTCCACGTGTAGCGTGTCAGTATGTTAAGGAATATGAGGTGAAAATAACCTTGAACAAATGTCAGCTTTGCTGAGTCGTCTGAAAAGAGCAGTGGAAAATTTCAAGCATTTGATTGGTTGTGAAGTTGCAGATTTCTGGCAAAACGAGCCTTTGTGACCTTTTTCAAGTTACCAAAAAAAAAAGAACTTAACATGGAAATATAAACAGAAGCAATGGAGCAGCAAATGAAATGGAGTCCCATTTCCACAAAGTTGCACATTGTGATCATTTGGACCAACTGCGGGCGCTCACACTTCAGGGGCCACTGCTGAAGTTTGCCTGAGTGCTTGGGTGAGTTTGGATGTAAAACGTTGCTCGCTCGTGTGTCCTGCTGCACAAAGCTAGCGCCACTTGTTTCCGCGGCAAAACCATGCGTGATTGAACTACGTGCCCTTCCTTATTTCAGCGTTGTTTATCACACAGTTAACTCGTTTGCTCCCAAAGACGTAATTACACGTCTTTTTTTTTATTTTTTTTTTATTTTATTTTATTTTTTATTTTTATGCTAGAGCATACAGAAGGCTTTGATGTAGCCTCTGAACAGAAGAGAATGTTTGAAGCAATGGTAGTTATTACAGAAACATCCAGCAGGTGGCAGCAGAGTATAAGAGATCAACCAGGGCCATGTTGCGAAAAGTTCTTTTCCCCACTGTTTTAAACACATTTGTGAATAATAGATGAAACTTAGCAATATTCTAATGCTAATTGCGGCAAAACGGAAACGGATAGAAATACTTTTTTTTTTTTTTTTCCCCTGACTCTAATCTTTCTTTTGGTAGGTTCCATGTTTTTATAGTAATAGAACACAATAGTCTGAGGGCCTTGCGGCATCACTCAAAATTCAGTAAAACAGCCGGGGGCGAAGGGGCTTGCTTCACTCAAAATGGCTACCAGTCAATGAGTTAACATTCTGTCTGCGCTAAATACGGCTGGAGATTCCCTATACGCAGTACTGATCCCATATCAGCCCATGGCCTCGGTATCACTGTCTGCTTAGATCATTGACAGCCAGTATTGAATTCTAATAGGCCTATTGGTGGGTCCTAATGGTCCTCATATTGAGTTATGATATTGGCAAAGGCTGATGGCCTCGGGATTGAATTATGATATTGGTGCGCTGCAGACCTAATGGTTCTCAGTATTGAATTATGATATTGGCGGGCTTTGATGGTACAGGGATTGAATTATGATATGGCTTGCTATCTGCTAAAAGCTCGCTCGGTGTCGTTTTCAATGTCAATCACGACCTCAACAGCTCGGCGAGATCCATCGCCGGCCTTCAGGCTCAACCTGTCGTTCACATCAGACGCGAGCAGCCTTCAAACTTTCGCCTCACTTTCGTCTCCGTCCAATTTGTGTCTCCCTCGTCTTTTCGGTTTCATCTGTTTTTTGCCTTGATGTTGCTTGACCCGGATCGGATTAGCTTGATGGTGTAGCCTATAATCAGTTTCTTGAAATACAGCGTTCCCTCGTTTTCCACTGGGTTTAGGTTCCAAAAAATAGCTGCAATAAGTGAAATCCGCAAAGTAGCTAGCTTAATGTTTAATAAAAATGTTTTAAGGCACTCAACACACAGTTTGATACACTTTTCTCATTGAGGGAATTTTCAT